>NW_028226447.1:0-40099 GCF_052327205.1 Somniosus microcephalus
GTCGGAGTGTTTTGTAGTGTGTTGGAGTGTTTTGGATAGAATGTTCAGAAGCGAGAATTTGGGAGTGTTTTATATTGTTTTGGAGTGTTTTGATGTGTTTTGGAGTGTTGTGGAGTGTTCTGGTGTGTTTTTGAATTATGTCGTGCTTTGAAGTGTTTTGGAGTGGTTTGGAGTGTTTGGGAGTGAATGTTTTGGACCGAGTGTTTTGGACTGTTTTGGAGTGTTTTGGCTTGAGTGTTTAGAAGTGACAATTTCCGAGTGTTTGGGAGTATTTTGGAGTGTTTTATAGTGTTTTGGAGTGTTTTGGTGTGTTTTGGACTGTTTTGGAGTGTTGTGGAGTGTTCTCCTGTGTTTTTGAGTTATGTCGTGCTTTGAAGTGTTTTGGAGTGGTTTGGAGTGTTTGGGAGTGAATGTTTTGGACCGAGTGTTTTGGACTGTTTTGGAGTGTTTTGGCTTGAGTGTTTAGAAGCTACAATTTTCGAGTGTTTGGGAGTATTTTGGAGTGTTTTATAATGTTTTGGACTGTTTTGGAGTGTTGTGAAGTGTTTTGAAGTGTATTGGAGTGTTTTGGATTGACTGTTTAGAAGTGAGAATTTTCGAGTGTTTGGGAGTGTTTTGAAAAGTTTGGAAGTGTGTTGGAGTGTTGTGCACTGTTTTGTAGTGTATTGGAGTGATTTGGATTGAGTGTTTGGAAGCGAGAATTGTCGAATGTTTGGGAGTGTTTTGGAGTGTTTTATATTGTTTTGGAGTGTTTTGGTGTTTTGGTGTGATTTGGACTGTTTTGGAATGCTGTGGAGTGTTCTGGTGTGTTTTCGACTTATGTCGTGTTTTGAAGTGGATCGGAGTGTTTGGGAGTGACTCGTTTGAAGCGAGTGCTTTGGAGTGTTTTAGAGGGTATCGAAGTGAATGGGACTCTTCTGCAGTGTTTGGGAGTGTTTTGGACTCTTTTAGTGTGTTCTGAATCGTTTTGGTGTGCTGTTGAGTGTTTTGGAGTGAGTGCTTAGTTGCCAGTGTTTTGGAGTGTGTTGGAGTGGTATGGAGTGTCTTGAAGTGTTTCGTAGTGTATGGGAATGACTTGGAGTGTTTGGGAGAGTGTCGGAGTGTTTTGTAGTGTATTGGAGTGTTTTGGATTGAATGTTTAGAAGCGAGAATTTGGGAGTGTTTTATATTGTTTTGGAGTGTTTTGGTGTGTGTTGGAGTGTTGTGGAGTGTTCTGGTGTGTTTTTGAGTTATGTCGTGTTTTGTAGTGTATTGGAGTGATTTGGATTGAGTGTTTAGAAGCGAGAATTTTCGAGTGTTTGGGAGTGTTTTGGAGTGTTTTATATTGTTTTGGAGTGCTTTGGTGTGTTTGGAGTGTTGTGGAGTGTTCTGGTGTGTTTTTGAGTTATGTCGTGTTTTGAAGTGTTTTGGAGTGGATTGGAGTGTTTGGGAGTGACTGTTTTGAACCGAGTGTTTTGGACTGTTTTGGAGTGTTGTGAAGTGTTTTGAAGTGTTTCGTAGTGCATGGGACTGCTTTGGAGAGTTTGGAAGTGTGCTGGAGTGTTGTGCAGTGTTTTGTAGTGTATTGGAGTGTTTTGGTTTGAGTGTTTAGAAGCGAGAGTTTTCGAATGTTTGGGAGTGTTTTGGAGTGTTTTATATTGTTTTGTAGTGTTTTGGTGTTTTGGTGTGATTTGGACTGTTTTGGAGTGCTGTGGAGTGTTCTGGTGTGTTTTCGACTTATGTCGTGTTTTGAAGTGGATCGGAGTGTTTGGGAGTGACTCTTTTGAAGCGAGTGTTTTGGAGTGTTTTAGAGGGTTTCGAAGTGTATGGGACACTTCTGGAGTGTTTGGGAGTGTTTTGGACTCTTTTAGTGTGTTTTGAATCGTTTTGGTGTGCTGTTGAGTGTTTTGGAGTGAGTGCTTAGTAGCCACTGATTTGGCGTGTGTTGGAGTGGTATGGAGTGTCTTGAAGTGTTTCGTAGTGTATGGGACTGATTTGGAGTGTTTGGGAGTGTGTCGGAGTGTTTTGTAGTGTATTGGAGTGTTTTGGATAGAATGTTTAGAAGCGAGAATTTGGGAGTGTTTTATATTGTTTTGGTGTGTTTTGGAGTGTTGTGGAATGTTCTGGTGTGTTTTTGAGTTATGTCGTGTTTTGAAGTGTTTTGGAGTGGTTTGGAGTGTTTGGGAGTGATTGTTTTGACCCGAGTGTTTTGGAGTGTTTTAGAAGGTTTCGGAGTGTATGGGACTCTTTTTGCGTGTTTGGGAGTGTTTTGGACTCTTTTAGTGTGTTTTGGATCGTTTTGGTGTGCTGTTGAGTGTTTTGGAGTGAGTGCTTAGTTGCCAGTGTTTTGGAGTGTGTTGGAGTGGTATGGAGTGTCTTGAAGTGTTTCCTAGTGTATGGGACTGATTTGGAGTGTTTGGGAGTGTGTCGGAGTGTTTTGTAGTGTATTGGAGAGTTTTGGATAGAATGTTTAGAAGCGAGAATTTGGGAGTGTTTTATATTGTTTTGGTGTGTTTTATATTGTTTTGGAGTGCTTTGGTGTGTTTGGAGTGTTCTGGTGTGTTTTTGAGTTATGTCGTGTTTTGGAGTGGATTGGAGAGTTTGGGAGTGACTGTTTTGAACCGAATGTTTTGGACTGTTTTGGAGTGTTGTGAAGTGTTTTGAAGTGTATTGGAGTGTTTTGGATTGAGTTTTTAGAAGCGAGAATTTTCGAATGTTTGGGAGTGTTTTGGAGTGGTTTACATTGTTTTGGAGTGTTTTGGTGATTTGGACTGTTTTGGAGTGCTGTGGAGTGTTCTGGTGTGTTTTCGACTTATGTCGTGTTTTGAAGTGGATCGGAGTGTTTGGGAGTGACTCTTTTGAATCGAGTGTTTTGGAGTGTTTTAGAGGGATTCGAAGTGTATGGGACTCTTCTGGAGTGTTTGGGAGTGTTTTGGACTCTTTTAGTGTGTTTGAATCGTTTTGGTGTGCTGTTGAGTGTTTTGGAGTGTGTTGGAGTGGTATGGAATGTCTTGAAGTGTTTCGTAGTGTATGGGACTGATTTGGAGTGTTTGGGAGTGTGTCGGAGTGTTTTGTAGTGTATTGGAATGTTTTGGATAGAATGTTTAGAAGCGAGAATTTGGGAGTGTTTTATATTGTTTTGGAGTGTTTTGGTGTGTTTTGGAGTGTTGTGGAGTGTTCTGGTGTGTTTTTGAGTTATGTCGTGTATTGAAGTGTTTCGGAGTGGATTGGAGTGTTTGGGAGTGATTGTTTTGAACCGAGTGTTTTGGAGTGTTTTGGAGTGTTTAAGAGGGTTTCAGAGTTTATGGGACTCTTTGCGTGTTTGGGAGTGTTTTGGACTCTTTTAGTGTGTTTTGGATCGCTATGGTGTGCTGTTGAGTGTTTTGGAGTGAGTGCTTAGTTGCCAGTGTTTTGGAGTGTGTTGGAGTGGTATGGAGTGTCTTGAAGTGTTTCGTAGTGCATGGAACTGATTTGGAGTGTTTTGTAGTGTATTGGAGTGTTTTGGATAGAATGTTTGAAGCGAGAATTTGGGAGTGTTTTATATTGTTTTGGAGTGTTTTGGTGTGTTGTGGAGTGTTCTGGTGTGTGTTTGAGTTATGTCGTGTTTTGAAGTGTTTTGGAGTGGATTGGATTGTTTGGGAGTGATTGTTCTGAACATAGTGTTTTGGAGTGTTTTGGAGTGCTTTAGAGGGTTTCGGAGCGTATGGGACTCTTTTTGCGTGTTTGGGAGTGTTTTGGACTCTTTTAGTGTGTTGTGGATCGTTTTGGTGTGCTGTTGAGTGTTTTGGAGTGAGTGCTTAGTTGCCAGTGTTTTGGAGTGTGCTGGAGTGGTATGGAGTGTCTTGAAGTGTTTCGTAGTGTATGGGACTGAATTGGAGTGTTTGGGAGTGTGTCGGAGTGTTTTGTAGTGTATTGGAGTGTTTAGGATAGAATGTTTAGAAGCGAGAATTTGGGAGTCTTTTATATTGTTCTGGAGTGTTTTGGTGTGTTTTGGAGTGTTGTGGAGTGTTCTGGTGTGTTTTTGAGTTATGTCGTGCTTTGAAGTGTTTTGGAGTGGTTTGGAGTGTTTGGGAGTGAATGTTTTGGACCGAGTGTTTTGGACTGTTTTGGAGTGTTTTGGATTGAGTGTTTAGAAGCGCCAATTTTCGAGTGTTTGGGAGTATTATGGAGTGTTTTATAGTGTTTTGGAGTGTTTTGGTGTGTTTTGGACTGTTTTGGAGTGTTGTGGAGTGTTCTCCTGTGTTTTTGAGTTATGTCGTGCTTTGAAGTGTTTTGGAATGGTTTGGAGTGTTTGGGAGTGACTGTTTTGAACCGAGTGTTTTGGACTGTTTTGGAGTGTTGGGAAATGTTTTCTAGTGTTTCGTAGTGTATGGGACTGATTTGGAGAGTTTCGAAGTGTGTTAAAGTGTTTTGTAGTGTATTGGAGTTTTTTGGATTGAGTGTTTAGAAGCGAGAATTTTCGACTGTTTTGGAGTGTTTTATATTGTTTTGGAGTGTTTTGGTGTTTTGGTGTGTTTTGGACTGTTTTCGAGTGCTGTGGAGTGTTCTGGTGTGCTTTCGAGCTATGTCGTGTTTTAAGTGGATCTGAGTGACTGGGAGTGACTCTTATGAAGTGAGTGTTTTGGAGTGTTTTAGAGGGTATCGAAGTGTATGGGACTGATTTAGAGTGTTTGGCAGTGTGTCGGAGTGTTTTGTAGTGTATTGGTGTGTTTTGGATAGAATGTTTAGAAGCGAGAATTTGGGAGTGTTTTATATTGTTTTGGAGTGTTTTATAGTGTTTTGGAGCGTTCTGGTGTGTTTTGGACTGTTTTGGAGTGTTGTGGAGTGTTCTCCTGTGTTTTTGAGTTATGTCGTGCTTTGAAGTGTTTTTGGAGTGGATTGGAGTGTTTGGGAGTGACTGTTTTGAACCGAGTGTTTTGGACTGTTTTGGAGTGTTGTGAAGTGTTTTGAAGTGTTTCGTAGTGTATGGGACTCTTTTGGAGAGTTTGGAAGTGTGTCGGAGTGTTTTGTAGTGTGTTGGAGTGTTTTGGATAGAATGTTCAGAAGCGAGAATTTGGGAGTGTTTTATATTGTTTTGGAGTGTTTTGGTGTGTTTTGGAGTGTTGTGGAGTGTTCTGGTGTGTTTTTGAATTATGTCGTGCTTTGAAGTGTTTTGGAGTGGTTTGGAGTGTTTGGGAGTGAATGTTTTGGACCGAGTGTTTTGGACTGTTTTGGAGTGTTTTGGCTTGAGTGTTTAGAAGTGACAATTTCCGAGTGTTTGGGAGTATTTTGGAGTGTTTTATAGTGTTTTGGAGTGTTTTGGTGTTTTGGTGTGATTTGGACTGTTTTGGAATGCTGTGGAGTGTTCTGGTGTGTTTTCGACTTATGTCGTGTTTTGAAGTGGATCGGAGTGTTTGGGAGTGACTCGTTTGAAGCGAGTGTTTTGGACTGTTTTGGAGTGTTGTGAAGTGTTTTGAAGTGTTTCGTAGTGTATGGGACTCTTTTTGCGTGTTTGGGAGTGTTTTGGACTCTTTTATTGTGTTTTGGATCGTTTTGGTGTGCTGTTGAGTGTTTTGGAGTGAATGCTTACTTGCCAGTGTTTTGGAGTGTGTTGGCGTGGTATGGAGTGTCTTGAAGTGTTTCGAAGTGTATGGGACTGATTTGGAGTGTTTGGGAGTGTGTCGGAGTGTTTTGTAGTGTATTGGAGTGTTTTGGATAGAATGTTTAGAAGCGAGAATTTGGTAGTGTTTTATATTGTTTTGGAGTGTTTTGGTGTGTTTTGGAGTGTTGTGGAGTGTTTTTGAGTTATGTCGTGTTTTGACGTGTTTTGGAGTGGATTGGAGTGTTTGGGAGTGATTGTTTTGAACCGAGTGTTTTGGAGTGTTTTAGAGGGTTTCGGAGTCTATGGGACTCTTTTTGCGTGTTTGGGAGTGTTTTGGACTCTTTTATTGTGTTTTGGATCGTTTTGGTGTGCTGTTGAGTGTTTTGGAGTGAGTGCTTACTTGCCAGTGTTTTGGAGTGTGTTGGAGTGGTATGGAGTGTCTTGTGTTTCGAAGTGTATGGGACTGATTTGGAGTGTTTGGGAGTGTGTCGCAGTGTTTTGTAGTGTATTGGAGTGTTTTGGATAGAATGTTTAGAAGCGAGAATTTGGGAGTGTTTTATATTGTTTTGGAGTGTTTTGGGGTGTTTTGGAGTGTTGTGGAGTGTTTTTGAGTTATGTCGTGTTTTGACGTGTTTTGGAGTGGATTGGAGTGTTTGGGAGTGACTGTTTTGAATCGAGTGTTTTGGACTGTTTTCGAGTGTTGTGCAGTGTTTTGTAGTGTATTGGAGTGATTTGGATTGAGTGTTTAGAAGCGAGAATTCTCGAGTGTTTGGGAGTGTTTTGGAGTGTTTTGTATTGTTTTGGAGTGCTTTGGTGTGTTTGGAGTGTTGTGGAGTGTTCTGGTGTGTTTTTGAGTTATGTCGTGTTTTGAAGTGTTTTGGAGTGGATTGGAGTGTTTGGGAGTGACTGTTTCGAACCGAGTGTTTTGGACTGTTTTGGAGTGTTGTGAAGTGTTTTGAAGTGTTTCGTAGTGTATGGGACTGCTTTGGAGAGTTTGGAAGTGTGCTGGAGTGTTGTGCAGTGTTTTGTAGTGTTTTGGTTTGAGTGTTTAGAAGCGAGAATTTTCGAATGTTTGGGAGTGTTTTGGAGTGTTTTATATTGTTTTGTACTGTTTTGGTGTTTTGGTGTGATTTGGACTGTTTTGGAGTGCTGTGGAGTGTTCTAGTGTGTTTTCGACTTATGTCGTGTTTTGAAGTGGATCGGAGTGTTTGGGAGTGACTCTTTTGAAGCGAGTGTTTTGGAGTGTTTTAGAGGGTTTCGAAGTGTATGGGACACTTCTGGAGTGTTTGGGAGTGTGTTGGACTCTTTTAGTGTGTTTTGAATCGTTTTGGTGTGCTGTTGAGTGTTTTGGAGTGAGTGCTTAGTAGCCACTGATTTGGCGTGTGTTGGAGTGGTATGGAGTGTCTTGAGGTGTTTCGTAGTGTATGGGACTGATTTGGAGTGTTTGGGAGTGTGTCGGAGTGTTTTGTAGTGTATTGGAGTGTTTTGGATAGAATGTTTAGAAGCGAGAATTTGGGAGTGTTTTATATTGTTTTGGAGTGTTTTGGTGTGTTTTGGAGTGTTGTGGAATGTTCTGGTGTGTTTTTGAGTTATGTCGTGTTTTGAAGTGTTTTGGAGTGGTTTGGAGTGTTTGGGAGTGATTGTTTTGAACCGAGTGTTTTGGAGTGTTTTGGAGTGCTTTAGAGGGTTTCGGAGCGTATGGGACTCTTTTTGCGTATTTGGGAGTGTTTTGGACTCTTTTAGTGTGTTGTGGATCGTTTTGGTGTACTGTTGAGTGTTTTGGAGTGAGTGTTTAGTTGCCAGTGTTTTGGAGTGTGTTGGAGTGGTATGGTGTGTCTTGAAGTGTTTCGTAGTGTATGGGACTGATTTGGAGTGTTTAGGAGTGTGTCGAAGTGTTTTGTAGTGTATTGGTGTGTTTTGGATAGAATGTTTAGAAGCGAGAATTTGGGAGTGTTTTATATTGTTTTGGAGTGTTTTGGTGTGTTTTGGAGTGTTGTGGAGTGTTCTGCTGTGTTTTTGAGCTATGTCGTGTTTTGACGTGTTTTGGAGTGGATTGGAGTGTTTGGGAGTGACTGTTTTGAATCGAGTGTTTTGGACTGTTTTGGAGTTTTGTGCAGTGTTTTGTAGTGTATTGGAGTGATTTGGATTGAGTGTTTTATAGCGAGAATTTTCGAGTGTTTGGGAGTATTTTGGAGTGTTTTATAGTGTTTTGGAGTGTTTTGGTGTGTTTTGGAGTGTTGTGGAGTGTTCTCCTGTGTTTTTGAGTTATGTCGTGCTTTGAAGTGTTTTGGAATGGTTTGGAGTGTTTGGGAGTGACTGTTTTGAACCGAGTGTTTTGGACTGTTTTGAAGTGTTGGGAAATGTTTTCTAGTGTTTCGTAGTGTATGGGACTGTTTTGGAGTGTTTCGAAGTGTGTTAAAGTGTTTTGTAGTGTATTGGAATTTTTTGGATTGAGTGTTTAGAAGCGAGAATTTTCGACTGTTTTGGAGTGTTATATATTGTTTTGGAGTGTTTTGGTGTTTTGGTGTGTTTTGGACTGTTTTCGAGTGCTGTGGAGTGTTCTGGTGTGCTTTCGAGCTATGTCGTGTTTTAAGTGGATCGGAGTGACTGGGAGTGACTCTTATGAAGTGAGTGTTTTGGAGTGTTTTAGAGGGTCTCGAAGTGTATGGGACTGATTTAGAGTGTTTGGAAGTGTGTCGGAGTGTTTTGTAGTGTATTGGTGTGTTTTGGATAGAATGTTTAGAAGCGAGAATTTGGGAGTGTTTTATATTGTTTTGGAGTGTTTTGGTGTGTTTTGGAGTGTTGTGGAGTGTTCTGGTGTGTTTTTGAGTTATGTCGTGTTTTGACGTGTTTTGGAGTGGATTGGAATGTTTGGGAGTGACTGTTTTGAACTGAGTGTTTTGGACTGTTTTGGAGTGTTGTGAAGTGTTTTGAAGTGTTTCGTAGTGTATGGGACTCTTTTGGAGAGTTTGGAAATGTGCTGGAGTGTTGTGCAGTGTTTTGGCGTGTATTGGAGTGTTTTGGCTTGAGTGTTTAGAAGCGAGAAATTTCGAATGTTTGGGAGTGTTTTGAAGTGTTTTATATTGTTTTGGAGTGTTTTGGTTTTTTCGTGTGATTTGGACTGTATTGGAGTGCTGTGGAGTGTTCTGGTGTGTTTTCGACTTATGTCGTGTTTTGAAGTGGATCGGAGTGTTTGGGAGTGAGTCTTTTGAAGCGAGTGTTTTGGAGTGTTTTAGAGGGATTCGAAGTGTATGGGACTCTTCTGGAGTGTTTGGGAGTGTTTTCGACTCTTTTAGTGTGTTTTGAATCGTTTGGTGTGTTGTTGAGTGTTTTGGAGTGAGTGCTTAGTAGCCAGTGATTTGGAGTGTGTTGGAGTGGTATGGCGTGTCTTGAAGTGTTTTGCAGTGTATGGGACTGATTTGGAGTGTTTGGGAGTGTGTCGGATTGTTTTGTAGTGTATTGGGGTGTTTTGGATAGAATGTTTAGAAGCGAGAATTTGGGAGTGTTTTATATTGTTTTGGACTGTTTTATAGTGTTTTGGAGCGTTCTGGTGTATTTTGAAGTGTTTCGTAGTGTATGGGACTGTTATGGAGAGTTTGGAAGTGTGCTGGAGTGTTGTGCAGTGGTTTGTAGTGTATTGGAGTGTTTAGGATTGAGTGTTTAGGAGCGAGAATTTTCGAATGTTTGGGAGTGTTTTGGAGTGTTTTATATTGTTTTGGAGTGTTTTGGTGATTTGGACTGTTTTGGAGTGCTGTGGAGTGTTCTGCTGTGTTTTCGACTTATGTCTTGTTTTGAAGTGGATCGGAGTGTTTGGGAGTGACTCTTTTGAAGCGAGTGTTTTGGAGTGTTTTAGAGAGTTTCTAAGTGTATGGGACTCTTCTGGAGTGTTTGGGAGTGTTTTGGACTCTCTTAGTGTGTTTGAATCGTTTTGGTGTGCTGTTGAGTGTTTTGGAGTGTGTTGGAGTGGTATGGAATGTCTTGAAGTGTTTCGTAGTGTATGGGACTGATTTGGAGTGTTTGGGAGTGTGTCGGAGTGTTTTGTAGTGTATTGGAATGTTTTGGATAGAATGTTTAGAAGCGAGAATTTGGGAGTGTTTTATATTGTTTTGGAGTGTTTTGGTGTGTTTTGGAGTGTTGTGGAGTGTTCTGGTGTGTTTTTGAGTTATGTCGTGTATTGAAGTGTTTCGGAGTGGATTGGAGTGTTTGGGAGTGATTGTTTTGAACCGAGTGTTTTGGAGTGTTTTGGGGTGTTTTAGAGGGTTTCAGAGTGTATGGGACTCTTTGCGTGTTTGGAAGTGTTTTGGACTCTTTTAGTGTGTTTTGGATCGCTATGGTGTGCTGTTGAGTGTTTTGGAGTGAGTGCTTAGTTGCCAGTGTTTTGGAGTGTTTTGGAGTGGTATGGAGTGTCTTGAAGTGTTTCGTAGTGTGTGGGACTGATTTGGAGTGTTTGGGAGTGTGTCGGAGTGTTTTGTAGTGTATTGGAGTGTTTTGGATAGAATGTTTGAAGCGAGAATTTGGGAGTGTTTTATATTGTTTTGGAGTGTTTTGGTGTGTTGGTGTGATTTGGACTGTTTTGGAGTGCTGCGGAGTGTTCTGGTGTGTTTTCGACTTATGTCGTGTTTTGAAGTGGATCGGAGTGTTTCGGAGTGACTCTTTTGAAGCGAGTGTTTTGGAGTGTTTTAGAGGGTTTCGAAGTGTATGGGACACTTCTGGAGTGTTTGGGAGTGTTTTGGAGTGGTTTATATTGTTTTGGAGTGTTTTGGTGATTTGGACTGTTTTGGAGTGCTGTGGAATGTTCTGGTGTGTTTTCGACTTATGTCGTGTTTTGAAATGGATCGGGGTGTTTGGGAATGACGCTTTTGAAGCGAGTGTTTTGGAGTGTTTTAGAGGGTTTCGAAGTGTATGGGACTCTTCTGGAGTGTTTGGGAGTGTTTTGGACTCTTAATGTGTTTTGAATCGTTTTGGTGTGCTGTTGAGTGTTTTGGAGTGAGTGCTTTGTAGCCAGTGATTTGGAGTGTGTTGGATGGTATGGAGTGTCTTGAAGGGTTTCGTAGTGTATGGGACTGATTTGGAGTGTTTGGGTGTGTGTCGGAGTGTTTTGTAGTGTATTGTAGTGTTTTGGATAGAATGCTTAGAAGCGAGAATTTGGGAGTGTTTTATATTGTTTTGGAGTGTTTTGGTGTGTTTTGGAGTGTTGTGGAGTGTTCTGCTGTGTTTTTGAGTTATGTCGTGTTTTGAAGTGTTTTGGAGTGGATTGGAGTGTTTGGGAGTGATAGTTTTGAACCGAGTGTTTTGGAGTGTTTTAGAGAGTTTCGGAGCGTATGGGACTCTTTTTGCGTGTTTGGGAGTGTTTTGGACTCTTCTAGTGTGTTTCGGATTGTTTTGGTGTGCTGTTGAGTGTTTTGGAGTGAGTGCATAGTTGCCAGTGTTTTGGAGTGTGTTGGAGTGGTATGGAGTGTCTTGAATTGTTTCGTAGTGTATGGGACTGATTTGGAGTGTTTGGGAGTGTGTCGGAGTGTTTTGTAGTGTATTGGTGTGTTTTGGATAGAATGTTTAGAAGGGAGAATTTGGGAGTGTTTTATATTGTTTTGGAGTGTTTTGGTGTGTTTTGGAGTGTTGTGGAGTGTTCTGGTGTGTTTTTGAGTTATGTCGTGTTTTGAAGTGTTTTGGAGTGGTTTGGAGTGTTTGGGAGTGATTGTTTTGAACCGAGTGTTTTGGAGTGTTTTAGAGGGTTTCGGAGTGTATGGGACTCTTTTTGCGTGTTTGGGAGTGTTTTGGACTCTTTTAGTGTGTATTGGATCGTTTTGGTGTGCTGTTGAGTGTTTTGGAGTGAGTGCTTAGTTGCCAATGCTTTGGAGTGTGTTGGAGTGGTATGGAGTGTCTTGAAGTGTTTCGTAGTGTATGGGACTGATTTGGAGTGTTTGGGAGTGTGTCGGAGTGTTTTGTAGTGTATTGGAGTGTTTTGGATAGAATGTTTGAAGCGAGAATTTGGGAGTGTTTTATATTGTTTTGGAGTGTTTTGGTGTGTTGTGGAGTGTTCTGGTGTGTGTTTGATGTTATGTCGTGTTTTGAAGTGTTTTGGAGTGGATTGGAGTGTTTGGGAGTGATTGTTCTGAACCGAGTGTTTTGGAGTGCTTTAGAGGGTTTCGGAGCGTATGGGACTCTTTTTGCGTGTTTGGGAGTGTTTTGGACTCTTTTAGTGTGTTGTGGATCGTTTTGGTGTGCTGTTGAGTGTTTTGGAGTGAGTGTTTAGTTGCCTGTGTTTTGGAGTGTGTTGGAGTGGTATGGAGTGTATCGCAGTGTTTCGTAGTGCATGGGACTGATTTGGAGTGTTTAGGAGTGTGTCGGAGTGTTTTGTAGTGTATTGGAGTGTTTTGGATTGAATGTTTAGAAGCGAGAATTTGGGAGTGTTTTATATTGTTTTGGAGTGATTTGGTGTGTTTTGGAGTGTTGTGGAGTGTTCTGGTGTGTTTTTGAGCTATGTCGTGTTTTGACGTGTTTTGGAGTGGATTGGAGTGTTTGGGAGTGATTGTTTTGGATCGAGTGTTTTGGACTGTTTTGGAGTTTTGTGCAGTGTTTTGTAGTGTATTGGAGTGATTTGGATTGAGTGTTTGGAAGCGAGAATTTTCGAGTGTTTGGGAGTGTTTTGGAGTGTTTTATTTTGTTTTGGAGTGTTTTGGACGGTTTTTGGAGTGTTGTGAAGTGTTTTGAAGTGTTTCGTAGTGTATGGGACTCTTTTGGAGAGTTTGGAAATGTGCTGGAGTGTTGTGCAATGTTTTGGAGTGTATTGGAGTGTTTTTGATTGAGTGTTTAGAAGCGAGAATTTTCGAATGTTTGGGAGTGTTTTGGAGTATTTTATATTGTTTTGGAGTGTTTTGGTGTTTTCCTGTGATTTGGACTGTTTTGGAGTGCTGTGGAGTGTTCTGGTGTGTTTTCGACTTATGTCGTGTTTTGAAGTGGACCGGAGTGTTTGGGAGTGACTCGTTTGAAGCGAGTGTTTTGGAGTGTTTTAGAGGGTTTCGAAGTGTATGGGACTCTTCTGGAGTGTTTGGGAGTGTTTTGGACTCTTTTAGTGTATTTTGAATCGTTTTGGTGTGCTGTTGAGTGTTTTGGAGTGAGTGCTTAGTTGCCAGTGTTTTGGAGTGTGCTGGAGTGGTATGGAGTGTCTTGAAGTGTTTCGTAGTGTATGGGACTGATTTGGAGTGTTTGGGAGTGTGTCGGAGTGTTTTGTAGTGTATTGGAGTGTTTAGGATAGAATGTTTAGAAGCGAGAATTTGGGAGTCTTTTATATTGTTCTGGAGTGTTTTGGTGTGTTTTGGAGTGTTGTGGAGTGTTCTGGTGTGTTTTTGAGTTATGTCGTGCTTTGAAGTGTTTTGGAGTGGTTTGGAGTGTTTGGGAGTGAATGTTTTGGATCGAGTGTTTTGGACTGTTTTGGAGTGTTTTGGATTGAGTGTTTAGAAGCGCCAATTTTCGAGTGTTTGGGAGTATTTTGGAGTGTTTTATAGTGTTTTGGAGTGTTTTGGTGTGTTTTGGACTGTTTTGGAGTGTTGTGGAGTGTTCTCCTGTGTTTTTGAGTTATGTCGTGCTTTGAAGTGTTTTGGAATGGTTTGGAGTGTTTGGGAGTGACTGTTTTGAACCGAGTGTTTTGGACTGTTTTGGAGTGTTGGGAAATGTTTTCTAGTGTTTCGTAGTGTATGGGACTGTTTTGGAGAGTTTCGAAGATTGTTAAAGTGTTTTGTAGTGTATTGGAGTTTTTTGGATTGAGTGTTTAGAAGCGAGAATTTTCGACTGTTTTGAAGTGTTTTATATTGTTTTGGAGTGTTTTGGTGTTTTGGTGTGTTTTGGACTGTTTTCGAGTGCTGTGGAGTGTTCTGGTGTGCTTTCGAGCTATGTCGTGTTTTAAGTGGATCGGAGTGACTGGGAGTGACTCTTATGAAGTGAGTGTTTTGGAGTGTTTTAGAGGGTATCGAAGTGTATGGGACTTATTTAGAGTGTTTGGCAGTGTGTCGGAGTGTTTAGTAGTGTATTGGTGTGTTTTGGATAGAATGTTTAGAAGCGAGAATTTGGGAGTGTTTTATATTGTTTTGGAGTGTTTTATAGTGTTTTGGAGCGTTCTGGTGTGTTTTGGACTGTTTTGGAGTGTTGTGGAGTGTTCTCCTGTGTTTTTGAGTTATGTCGTGCTTTGAAGTGTTTTTGGAGTGGATTGGAGTGTTTGGGAGTGACTGTTTTGAACCGAGTGTTTTGGACTGTTTTGGAGTGTTGTGAAGTGTTTTGAAGTGTTTCGTAGTGTATGGGACTCTTTTGGAGAGTTTGGAAGTGTGTCGGAGTGTTTTGTAGTGTATTGGAGTGTTTTGGATAGAATGTTCAGAAGCGAGAATTTGGGAGTGTTTTATATTGTTTTGGAGTGTTTTGGTGTGTTTTGGAGTGTTGTGGAGTGTTTTGAAAAGTTTGGAAGTGTGTTGGAGTGTTGTGCACTGTTTTGTAGTGTATTGGAGTGATTTGGATTGAGTGTTTAGAAGCGAGAATTGTCGAATGTTTGGGAGTGTTTTGGAGTGTTTTATATTGTTTTGGAGTGTTTTGGTGTTTTGGTGTGATTTGGACTGTTTTGGAATGCTGTGGAGTGTTCTGGTGTGTTTTCGACTTATGTCGTGTTTTGAAGTGGATCGGAGTGTTTGGGAGTGACTCGTTTGAAGCGAGTGCTTTGGAGTGTTTTAGAGGGTATCGAAGTGAATGGGACTCTTCTGCAGTGTTTGGGAGTGTTTTGGACTCTTTTAGTGTGTTCTGAATCGTTTTGGTGTGCTGTTGAGTGTTTTGGAGTGAGTGCTTAGTTGCCAGTGTTTTGGAGTGTGTTGGAGTGGTATGGAGTGTCTTGAAGTGTTTCGTAGTGTATGGGACTGACTTGGAGTGTTTGGGAGAGTGTCGGAGTGTTTTGTAGTGTATTGGAGTGTTTTGGATTGAATGTTTAGAAGCGAGAATTTGGGAGTGTTTTATATTGTTTTGGAGTGTTTTGGTGTGTTTTGGAGTGTTGTGGAGTGTTCTGGTGTGTTTTTGAGCTATGTCGTGTTTTGACGTGTTTTGGAGTGGATTGGAGTGTTTGGGAGTGATTGTTTTGAATCGAGTGTTTTGGACTGTTTTGGAGTTTTGTGCAGTGTTTTGTAGTGTATTGGAGTGATTTGGATTGAGTGTTTGGAAGCGAGAATTTTCGAGTGTTTGGGAGTGTTTTGGAGTGTTTTATATTGTTTTGGAGTGTTTTGGACTGTTTTTGGAGTGTTGTGAAGTGTTTTGAAGTGTTTCGTAGTGTATGGGACTCTTTTGGAGAGTTTGGAAATGTGCTGGAGTGTTGTGCAATGTTTTGGAGTGTATTGGAGTGTTTTTGATTGAGTGTTTAGAAGCGAGAATTTTCGAATGTTTGGGAGTGTTTTGGAGTATTTTATATTGTTTTGGAGTGTTTTGGTGTTTTCCTGTGATTTGGACTGTTTTGGAGTGCTGTGGAGTGTTCTGGTGTGTTTTCGACTTATGTCGTGTTTTGAAGTGGACCGGAGTGTTTGGGAGTGACTCGTTTGAAGCGAGTGTTTTGGAGTGTTTTAGAGGGTTTCGAAGTGTATGGGACTCTTCTGGAGTGTTTGGGAGTGTTTTGGACTCTTTTAGTGTATTTTGAATCGTTTTGGTGTGCTGTTGAGTGTTTTGGAGTGAGTGCTTAGTTGCCAGTGTTTTGGAGTGTGCTGGAGTGGTATGGAGTGTCTTGAAGTGTTTCGTAGTGTATGGGACTGATTTGGAGTGTTTGGGAGTGTGTCGGAGTGTTTTGTAGTGTATTGGAGTGTTTTGGATAGAATGTTCAGAAGCGAGAATTTGGGAGTGTTTTATATTGTTTTGGAGTGTTTTGGTGTGTTTTGGAGTGTTGTGGAGTGTTCTGGTGTGTTTTTGAATTATGTCGTGCTTTGTAGTGTTTTGGAGTGGTTTGGAGTGTTTGGGAGTGAATGTTTTGGACCGAGTGTTTTGGACTATTTTGGAGTGTTTTGGCTTGAGTGTTTAGAAGTGACAATTTCCGAGTGTTTGGGAGTATTTTGGAGTGTTTTATAGTGTTTTGGAGTGTTTTGGTGTGTTTTGGACTGTTTTGGAGTGTTGTGGAGTGTTCTCCTGTGTTTTTGAGTTATGTCGTGCTTTGAAGTGTTTTGGAGTGGTTTGGAGTGTTTGGGAGTGAATGTTTTGGACCGAGTGTTTTGGACTGTTTTGGAGTGTTTTGGCTTGAGTGTTTAGAAGCTACAATTTTCGAGTGTTTGGGAGTATTTTGGAGTGTTTTATAATGTTTTGGACTGTTTTGGAGTGTTGTGAAGTGTTTTGAAGTGTATTGGAGTGTTTTGGATTGACTGTTTAGAAGTGAGAATTTTCGAGTGTTTGGGAGTGTTTTGAAAAGTTTGGAAGTGTGTTGGAGTGTTGTGCACTGTTTTGTAGTGTATTGGAGTGATTTGGATTGAGTGTTTAGAAGCGAGAATTGTCGAATGTTTGGGAGTGTTTTGGAGTGTTTTATATTGTTTTGGAGTGTTTTGGTGTTTTGGTGTGATTTGGACTGTTTTGGAATGCTGTGGAGTGTTCTGGTGTGTTTTCGACTTATGTCGTGTTTTGAAGTGGATCGGAGTGTTTGGGAGTGACTCGTTTGAAGCGAGTGCTTTGGAGTGTTTTAGAGGGTATCGAAGTGAATGGGACTCTTCTGCAGTGTTTGGGAGTGTTTTGGACTCTTTTAGTGTGTTCTGAATCGTTTTGGTGTGCTGTTGAGTGTTTTGGAGTGAGTGCTTAGTTGCCAGTGTTTTGGAGTGTGTTGGAGTGGTATGGAGTGTCTTGAAGTGTTTCGTAGTGTATGGGACTGACTTGGAGTGTTTGGGAGAGTGTCGGAGTGTTTTGTAGTGTATTGGAGTGTTTTGGATTGAATGTTTAGAAGCGAGAATTTGGGAGTGTTTTATATTGTTTTGGAGTGATTTGGTGTGTTTTGGAGTGTTGTGGAGTGTTCTGGTGTGTTTTTGAGCTATGTCGTGTTTTGACGTGTTTTGGAGTGGATTGGAGTGTTTGGGAGTGATTGTTTTGAATCGAGTGTTTTGGACTGTTTTGGAGATTTGTGCAGTGTTTTGTAGTGTATTGGAGTGATTTGGATTGAGTGTTTGGAAGCGAGAATTTTCGAGAGTTTGGGAGTGTTTTGGAGTGTTTTATATTGTTTTGGAGTGTTTTGGACTGTTTTTGGAGTGTTGTGAAGTGTTTTGAAGTGTTTCGTAGTGTATGGGACTCTTTTGGAGAGTTTGGAAATGTGCTGGAGTGTTGTGCAATGTTTTGGAGTGTATTGGAGTGTTTTTGATTGAGTGTTTAGAAGTGGGAATTTTCGAATGTTTGGGAGTGTTTTGGAGTATTTTATATTGTTTTGGAGTGTTTTGGTGTTTTCCTGTGATTTGGACTGTTTTGGAGTGCTGTGGAGTGTTCTGGTGTGTTTTCGACTTATGTCGTGTTTTGAAGTGGACCGGAGTGTTTGGGAGTGACTCGTTTGAAGCGAGTGTTTTGGAGTGTTTTAGAGGGTTTCGAAGTGTATGGGACTCTTCTGGAGTGTTTGGGAGTGTTTTGGACTCTTTTAGTGTATTTTGAATCGTTTTGGTGTGCTGTTGAGTGTTTTGGAGTGAGTGCTTAGTTGCCAGTGTTTTGGAGTGTGCTGGAGTGGTATGGAGTGTCTTGAAGTGTTTCGTAGTGTATGGGACTGATTTGGAGTGTTTGGGAGTGTGTCGGAGTGTTTTGTAGTGTATTGGAGTGTTTAGGATAGAATGTTTAGAAGCGAGAATTTGGGAGTCTTTTATATTGTTCTGGAGTGTTTTGGTGTGTTTTGGAGTGTTGTGGAGTGTTCTGGTGTGTTTTTGAGTTATGTCGTGCTTTGAAGTGTTTTGGAGTGGTTTGGAGTGTTTGGGAGTGAATGTTTTGGACCGAGTGTTTTGGACTGTTTTGGAGTGTTTTGGATTGAGTGTTTAGAAGCGCCAATTTTCGAGTGTTTGGGAGTATTTTGGAGTGTTTTATAGTGTTTTGGAGTGTTTTGGTGTGTTTTGGACTGTTTTGGAGTGTTGTGGAGTGTTCTCCTGTGTTTTTGAGTTATGTCGTGCTTTGAAGTGTTTTGGAATGGTTTGGAGTGTTTGGGAGTGACTGTTTTGAACCGAGTGTTTTGGACTGTTTTGGAGTGTTGGGAAATGTTTTCTAGTGTTTCGTAGTGTATGGGACTGTTTTGGAGAGTTTCGAAGTGTGTTAAAGTGTTTTGTAGTGTATTGGAGTTTTTTGGATTGAGTGTTTAGAAGCGAGAATTTTCGACTGTTTTGGAGTGTTTTATATTGTTTTGGAGTGTTTTGGTGTTTTGGTGTGTTTTGGACTGTTTTCGAGTGCTGTGGAGTGTTCTGGTGTGCTTTCGAGCTATGTCGTGTTTTAAGTGGATCGGAGTGACTGGGAGTGACTCTTATGAAGTGAGTGTTTTGGAGTGTTTTAGAGGGTATCGAAGTGTATGGGACTGATTTAGAGTGTTTGGCAGTGTGTCGGAGTGTTTAGTAGTGTATTGGTGTGTTTTGGATAGAATGTTTAGAAGCGAGAATTTGGGAGTGTTTTATATTGTTTTGGGGTGTTTTATAGTGTTTTGGAGCGTTCTGGTGTGTTTTGGACTGTTTTGGAGTGTTGTGGAGTGTTCTCTTGTGTTTTTGAGTTATGTCGTGCTTTGAAGTGTTTTTGGAGTGGATTGGAGTGTTTGGGAGTGACTGTTTTGAACCGAGTGTTTTGGACTGTTTTGGAGTGTTGTGAAGTGTTTTGAAGTGTTTCGTAGTGTATGGGACTCTTTTGGAGAGTTTGGAAGTGTGTCGGAGTGTTTTGTAGTGTATTGGAGTGTTTTGGATAGAATGTTCAGAAGCGAGAATTTGGGAGTGTTTTATATTGTTTTGGAGTGTTTTGGTGTGTTTTGGAGTGTTGTGGAGTGTTCTGGTGTGTTTTTGAATTATGTCGTGCTTTGAAGTGTTTTGGAGTGGTTTGGAGTGTTTGGGAGTGAATGTTTTGGACCGAGTGTTTTGGACTGTTTTGGAGTGTTTTGGCTTGAGTGTTTAGAAGCTACAATTTTCGAGTGTTTGGGAGTATTTTGGAGTGTTTTATAATGTTTTGGACTGTTTTGGAGTGTTGTGAAGTGTTTTGAAGTGTATTGGAGTGTTTTGGATTGACTGTTTAGAAGTGAGAATTTTCGAGTGTTTGGGAGTGTTTTGAAAAGTTTGGAAGTGTGTTGGAGTGTTGTGCACTGTTTTGTAGTGTATTGGAGTGATTTGGATTGAGTGTTTAGAAGCGAGAATTGTCGAATGTTTGGGAGTGTTTTGGAGTGTTTTATATTGTTTTGGAGTGTTTTGGTGTTTTGGTGTGATTTGGACTGTTTTGGAATGCTGTGGAGTGTTCTGGTGTGTTTTCGACTTATGTCGTGTTTTGAAGTGGATCGGAGTGTTTGGGAGTGACTCGTTTGAAGCGAGTGCTTTGGAGTGTTTTAGAGGGTATCGAAGTGAATGGGACTCTTCTGCAGTGTTTGGGAGTGTTTTGGACTCTTTTAGTGTGTTCTGAATCGTTTTGGTGTGCTGTTGAGTGTTTTGGAGTGAGTGCTTAGTTGCCAGTGTTTTGGAGTGTGTTGGAGTGGTATGGAGTGTCTTGAAGTGTTTCGTAGTGTATGGGACTGACTTGGAGTGTTTGGGAGAGTGTCGGAGTGTTTTGTAGTGTATTGGAGTGTTTTGGATTGAATGTTTAGAAGCGAGAATTTGGGAGTGTTTTATATTGTTTTGGAGTGTTTTGGTGTGTTTTGGAGTGTTGTGGAGTGTTTTGGTGTGTTTTTGAGTTATGTCGTGTTTTGTAGTGTTTTGGAGTGGATTGGAGTGTTTGGGAGTGACTGTTTTGAACCGAGTGTTTTGGACTGTTTTTGGAGTGTTGTGAAGTGTTTTGAAGTGTTTCGTAGTGTATGGGACTCTTTTGGAGAGTTTGGAAATGTGCTGGAGTGTTGTGCAATGTTTTGGAGTGTATTGGAGTGTTTTTGATTGAGTGTTTAGAAGCGAGAATTTTCGAATGTTTGGGAGTGTTTTGGAGTATTTTATATTGTTTTGGAGTGTTTTGGTGTTTTCCTGTGATTTGGACTGTTTTGGAGTGCTGTGGAGTGTTCTGGTGTGTTTTCGACTTATGTCGTGTTTTGAAGTGGACCGGAGTGTTTGGGAGTGACTCGTTTGAAGCGAGTGTTTTGGAGTGTTTTAGAGGGTTTCGAAGTGTATGGGACTCTTCTGGAGTGTTTGGGAGTGTTTTGGACTCTTTTAGTGTATTTTGAATCGTTTTGGTGTGCTGTTGAGTGTTTTGGAGTGAGTGCTTAGTTGCCAGTGTTTTGGAGTGTGCTGGAGTGGTATGGAGTGTCTTGAAGTGTTTCGTAGTGTATGGGACTGATTTGGAGTGTTTGGGAGTGTGTCGGAGTGTTTTGTAGTGTATTGGAGTGTTTAGGATAGAATGTTTAGAAGCGAGAATTTGGGAGTCTTTTATATTGTTCTGGAGTGTTTTGGTGTGTTTTGGAGTGTTGTGGAGTGTTCTGGTGTGTTTTTGAGTTATGTCGTGCTTTGAAGTGTTTTGGAGTGGTTTGGAGTGTTTGGGAGTGAATGTTTTGGACCGAGTGTTTTGGACTGTTTTGGAGTGTTTTGGATTGAGTGTTTAGAAGCGCCAATTTTCGAGTGTTTGGGAGTATTTTGGAGTGTTTTATAGTGTTTTGGAGTGTTTTGGTGTGTTTTGGACTGTTTTGGAGTGTTGTGGAGTGTTCTCCTGTGTTTTTGAGTTATGTCGTGCTTTGAAGTGTTTTGGAATGGTTTGGAGTGTTTGGGAGTGACTGTTTTGAACCGAGTGTTTTGGACTGTTTTGGAGTGTTGGGAAATGTTTTCTAGTGTTTCGTAGTGTATGGGACTGTTTTGGAGAGTTTCGAAGTGTGTTAAAGTGTTTTGTAGTGTATTGGAGTTTTTTGGATTGAGTGTTTAGAAGCGAGAATTTTCGACTGTTTTGGAGTGTTTTATATTGTTTTGGAGTGTTTTGGTGTTTTGGTGTGTTTTGGACTGTTTTCGAGTGCTGTGGAGTGTTCTGGTGTGCTTTCGAGCTATGTCGTGTTTTAAGTGGATCGGAGTGACTGGGAGTGACTCTTATGAAGTAAGTGTTTTGGAGTGTTTTAGAGGGTATCGAAGTGTATGGGACTGATTTAGAGTGTTTGGCAGTGTGTCGGAGTGTTTAGTAGTGTATTGGTGTGTTTTGGATAGAATGTTTAGAAGCGAGAATTTGGGAGTGTTTTATATTGTTTTGGGTGTTTTATAGTGTTTTGGAGCGTTCTGGTGTGTTTTGGACTGTTTTGGAGTGTTGTGGAGTGTTCTCTTGTGTTTTTGAGTTATGTCGTGCTTTGAAGTGTTTTTGGAGTGGATTGGAGTGTTTGGGAGTGACTGTTTTGAACCGAGTGTTTTGGACTGTTTTGGAGTGTTGTGAAGTGTTTTGAAGTGTTTCGTAGTGTATGGGACTCTTTTGGAGAGTTTGGAAGTGTGTCGGAGTGTTTTGTAGTGTATTGGAGTGTTTTGGATAGAATGTTCAGAAGCGAGAATTTGGGAGTGTTTTATATTGTTTTGGAGTGTTTTGGTGTGTTTTGGAGTGTTGTGGAGTGTTCTGGTGTGTTTTTGAATTATGTCGTGCTTTGAAGTGTTTTGGAGTGGTTTGGAGTGTTTGGGAGTGAATGTTTTGGACCGAGTGTTTTGGACTATTTTGGAGTGTTTTGGCTTGAGTGTTTAGAAGTGACAATTTCCGAGTGTTTGGGAGTATTTTGGAGTGTTTTATAGTGTTTTGGAGTGTTTTGGTGTGTTTTGGACTGTTTTGGAGTGTTGTGGAGAGTTCTCCTGTGTTTTTGAGTTATGTCGTGCTTTGAAGTGTTTTGGAGTGGTTTGGAGTGTTTGGGAGTGAATGTTTTGGACCGAGTGTTTTGGACTGTTTTGGAGTGTTTTGGCTTGAGTGTTTAGAAGCTACAATTTTCGAGTGTTTGGGAGTATTTTGGAGTGTTTTATAATGTTTTGGACTGTTTTGGAGTGTTGTGAAGTGTTTTGAAGTGTATTGGAGTGTTTTGGATTGACTGTTTAGAAGTGAGAATTTTCGAGTGTTTGGGAGTGTTTTGAAAAGTTTGGAAGTGTGTTGGAGTGTTGTGCACTGTTTTGTAGTGTATTGGAGTGATTTGGATTGAGTGTTTAGAAGCGAGAATTGTCGAATGTTTGGGAGTGTTTTGGAGTGTTTTATATTGTTTTGGAGTGTTTTGGTGTTTTGGTGTGATTTGGACTGTTTTGGAATGCTGTGGAGTGTTCTGGTGTGTTTTCGACTTATGTCGTGTTTTGAAGTGGATCGGAGTGTTTGGGAGTGACTCGTTTGAAGCGAGTGCTTTGGAGTGTTTTAGAGGGTATCGAAGTGAATGGGACTCTTCTGCAGTGTTTGGGAGTGTTTTGGACTCTTTTAGTGTGTTCTGAATCGTTTTGGTGTGCTGTTGAGTGTTTTGGAGTGAGTGCTTAGTTGCCAGTGTTTTGGAGTGTGTTGGAGTGGTATGGAGTGTCTTGAAGTGTTTCGTAGTGTATGGGACTGACTTGGAGTGTTTGGGAGAGTGTCGGAGTGTTTTGTAGTGTATTGGAGTGTTTTGGATTGAATGTTTAGAAGCGAGAATTTGGGAGTGTTTTATATTGTTTTGGAGTGTTTTGGTGTGTTTTGGAGTGTTGTGGAGTGTTTTGGTGTGTTTTTGAGTTATGTCGTGTTTTGTAGTGTTTTGGAGTGGATTGGAGTGTTTGGGAGTGACTGTTTTGAACCGAGTGTTTTGGACTGTTTTTGGAGTGTTGTGAAGTGTTTTGAAGTGTTTCGTAGTGTATGGGACTCTTTTGGAGAGTTTGGAAATGTGCTGGAGTGTTGTGCAATGTTTTGGAGTGTATTGGAGTGTTTTTGATTGAGTGTTTAGAAGCGAGAATTTTCGAATGTTTGGGAGTGTTTTGGAGTATTTTATATTGTTTTGGAGTGTTTTGGTGTTTTCCTGTGATTTGGACTGTTTTGGAGTGCTGTGGAGTGTTCTGGTGTGTTTTCGACTTATGTCGTGTTTTGAAGTGGACCGGAGTGTTTGGGAGTGACTCGTTTGAAGCGAGTGTTTTGGAGTGTTTTAGAGGGTTTCGAAGTGTATGGGACTCTTCTGGAGTGTTTGGGAGTGTTTTGGACTCTTTTAGTGTATTTTGAATCGTTTTGGTGTGCTGTTGAGTGTTTTGGAGTGAGTGCTTAGTTGCCAGTGTTTTGGAGTGTGCTGGAGTGGTATGGAGTGTCTTGAAGTGTTTCGTAGTGTATGGGACTGATTTGGAGTGTTTGGGAGTGTGTCGGAGTGTTTTGTAGTGTATTGGAGTGTTTAGGATAGAATGTTTAGAAGCGAGAATTTGGGAGTCTTTTATATTGTTCTGGAGTGTTTTGGTGTGTTTTGGAGTGTTGTGGAGTGTTCTGGTGTGTTTTTGAGTTATGTCGTGCTTTGAAGTGTTTTGGAGTGGTTTGGAGTGTTTGGGAGTGAATGTTTTGGACCGAGTGTTTTGGACTGTTTTGGAGTGTTTTGGATTGAGTGTTTAGAAGCGCCAATTTTCGAGTGTTTGGGAGTATTTTGGAGTGTTTTATAGTGTTTTGGAGTGTTTTGGTGTGTTTTGGACTGTTTTGGAGTGTTGTGGAGTGTTCTCCTGTGTTTTTGAGTTATGTCGTGCTTTGAAGTGGTTTGGAATGGTTTGGAGTGTTTGGGAGTGACTGTTTTGAACCGAGTGTTTTGGACTGTTTTGGAGTGTTGGGAAATGTTTTCTAGTGTTTCGTAGTGTATGGGACTGTTTTGGAGAGTTTCGAAGTGTGTTAAAGTGTTTTGTAGTGTATTGGAGTTTTTTGGATTGAGTGTTTAGAAGCGAGAATTTTCGACTGTTTTGGAGTGTTTTATATTGTTTTGGAGTGTTTTGGTGTTTTGGTGTGTTTTGGACTGTTTTCGAGTGCTGTGGAGTGTTCTGGTGTGTTTTTGAGTTATGTCGTGCTTTGAAGTGTTTTGGAGTGGTTTGGAGTGTTTGGGAGTGAATGTTTTGGACCGAGTGTTTTGGACTGTTTTGGAGTGTTTTGGCTTGAGTGTTTAGAAGTGACAATTTCCGAGTGTTTGGGAGTATTTTGGAGTGTTTTATAGTGTTTTGGAGTGTTTTGGTGTGTTTTGGACTGTTTTGGAGTGTTGTGGAGTGTTCTCCTGTGTTTTTGAGTTATGTCGTGCTTTGAAGTGTTTTGGAGTCGTTTGGAGTGTTTGGGAGTGAATGTTTTGGACCGAGTGTTTTGGACTGTTTTGGAGTGTTTTGGCTTGAGTGTTTAGAAGCTACAATTTTCGAGTGTTTGGGAGTATTTTGGAGTGTTTTATAATGTTTTGGACTGTTTTGGAGTGTTGTGAAGTGTTTTGAAGTGTATTGGAGTGTTTTGGATTGACTGTTTAGAAGTGAGAATTTTCGAGTGTTTGGGAGTGTTTTGAAAAGTTTGGAAGTGTGTTGGAGTGTTGTGCACTGTTTTGTAGTGTATTGGAGTGATTTGGATTGAGTGTTTAGAAGCGAGAATTGTCGAATGTTTGGGAGTGTTTTGGAGTGTTTTATATTGTTTTGGAGTGTTTTGGTGTTTTGGTGTGATTTGGACTGTTTTGGAATGCTGTGGAGTGTTCTGGTGTGTTTTCGACTTATGTCGTGTTTTGAAGTGGATCGGAGTGTTTGGGAGTGACTCGTTTGAAGCGAGTGCTTTGGAGTGTTTTAGAGGGTATCGAAGTGAATGGGACTCTTCTGCAGTGTTTGGGAGTGTTTTGGACTCTTTTAGTGTGTTCTGAATCGTTTTGGTGTGCTGTTGAGTGTTTTGGAGTGAGTGCTTAGTTGCCAGTGGTTTGGAGTGTGTTGGAGTGGTATGGAGTGTCTTGAAGTGTTTCGTAGTGTATGGGACTGACTTGGAGTGTTTGGGAGAGTGTCGGAGTGTTTTGTAGTGTATTGGAGTGTTTTGGATTGAATGTTTAGAAGCGAGAATTTGGGAGTGTTTTATATTGTTTTGGAGTGTTTTGGTGTGTTTTGGAGTGTTGTGGAGTGTTTTGGTGTGTTTTTGAGTTATGTCGTGTTTTGTAGTGTTTTGGAGTGGATTGGAGTGTTTGGGAGTGACTGTTTTGAACCGAGTGTTTTGGACTGTTTTTGGAGTGTTGTGAAGTGTTTTGAAGTGTTTCGTAGTGTATGGGACTCTTTTGGAGAGTTTGGAAATGTGCTGGAGTGTTGTGCAATGTTTTGGAGTGTATTGGAGTGTTTTTGATTGAGTGTTTAGAAGCGAGAATTTTCGAATGTTTGGGAGTGTTTTGGAGTATTTTATATTGTTTTGGAGTGTTTTGGTGTTTTCCTGTGATTTGGACTGTTTTGGAGTGCTGTGGAGTGTTCTGGTGTGTTTTCGACTTATGTCGTGTTTTGAAGTGGACCGGAGTGTTTGGGAGTGACTCGTTTGAAGCGAGTGTTTTGGAGTGTTTTAGAGGGTTTCGAAGTGTATGGGACTCTTCTGGAGTGTTTGGGAGTGTTTTGGACTCTTTTAGTGTATTTTGAATCGTTTTGGTGTGCTGTTGAGTGTTTTGGAGTGAGTGCTTAGTTGCCAGTGTTTTGGAGTGTGCTGGAGTGGTATGGAGTGTCTTGAAGTGTTTCGTAGTGTATGGGACTGATTTGGAGTGTTTGGGAGTGTGTCGGAGTGTTTTGTAGTGTATTGGAGTGTTTAGGATAGAATGTTTAGAAGCGAGAATTTGGGAGTCTTTTATATTGTTCTGGAGTGTTTTGGTGTGTTTTGGAGTGTTGTGGAGTGTTCTGGTGTGTTTTTGAGTTATGTCGTGCTTTGAAGTGTTTTGGAGTGGTTTGGCGTGTTTGGGAGTGAATGTTTTGGACCGAGTGTTTTGGACTGTTTTGGAGTGTTTTGGATTGAGTGTTTAGAAGCGCCAATTTTCGAGTGTTTGGGAGTATTTTGGAGTGTTTTATAGTGTTTTGGAGTGTTTTGGTGTGTTTTGGACTGTTTTGGAGTGTTGTGGAGTGTTCTCCTGTGTTTTTGAGTTATGTCGTGCTTTGAAGTGGTTTGGAATGGTTTGGAGTGTTTGGGAGTGACTGTTTTGAACCGAGTGTTTTGGACTGTTTTGGAGTGTTGGGAAATGTTTTCTAGTGTTTCGTAGTGTATGGGACTGTTTTGGAGAGTTTCGAAGTGTGTTAAAGTGTTTTGTAGTGTATTGGAGTTTTTTGGATTGAGTGTTTAGAAGCGAGAATTTTCGACTGTTTTGGAGTGTTTTATATTGTTTTGGAGTGTTTTGGTGTTTTGGTGTGTTTTGGACTGTTTTCGAGTGCTGTGGAGTGTTCTGGTGTGCTTTCGAGCTATGTCGTGTTTTAAGTGGATCGGAGTGACTGGGAGTGACTCTTATGAAGTGAGTGTTTTGGAGTGTTTTAGAGGGTATCGAAGTGTATGGGACTGATTTAGAGTGTTTGGCAGTGTGTCGGAGTGTTTAGTAGTGTATTGGTGTGTTTTGGATAGAATGTTTAGAAGCGAGAATTTGGGAGTGTTTTATATTGTTTTGGGGTGTTTAATAGTGTTTTGGAGCGTTCTGGTGTGTTTTGGACTGTTTTGGAGTGTTGTGGAGTGTTCTCTTGTGTTTTTGAGTTATGTCGTGCTTTGAAGTGTTTTTGGAGTGGATTGGAGTGTTTGGGAGTGACTGTTTAGAACCGAGTGTTTTGGACTGTTTTGGAGTGTTGTGAAGTGTTTTGAAGTGTTTCGTAGTGTATGGGACTCTTTTGGAGAGTTTGGAAGTGTGTCGGAGTGTTTTGTAGTGTATTGGAGTGTTTTGGATAGAATGTTCAGAAGCGAGAATTTGGGAGTGTTTTATATTGTTTTGGAGTGTTTTGGTGTGTTTTGGAGTGTTGTGGAGTGTTCTGGTGTGTTTTTGAATTATGTCGTGCTTTGAAGTGTTTTGGAGTGGTTTGGAGTGTTTGGGAGTGAATGTTTTGGACCGAGTGTTTTGGACTGTTTTGGAGTGTTTTGGCTTGAGTGTTTAGAAGCTACAATTTTCGAGTGTTTGGGAGTATTTTGGAGTGTTGTGAAGTGTTTTGAAGTGTATTGGAGTGTTTTGGATTGACTGTTTAGAAGTGAGAATTTTCGAGTGTTTGGGAGTGTTTTGAAAAGTTTGGAAGTGTGTTGGAGTGTTGTGCACTGTTTTGTAGTGTATTGGAGTGATTTGGATTGAGTGTTTAGAAGCGAGAATTGTCGAATGTTTGGGAGTGTTTTGGAGTGTTTTATATTGTTTTGGAGTGTTTTGGTGTTTTGGTGTGATTTGGACTGTTTTGGAATGCTGTGGAGTGTTCTGGTGTGTTTTCGACTTATGTCGTGTTTTGAAGTGGATCGGAGTGTTTGGGAGTGACTCGTTTGAAGCGAGTGCTTTGGAGTGTTTTAGAGGGTATCGAAGTGAATGGGACTCTTCTGCAGTGTTTGGGAGTGTTTTGGACTCTTTTAGTGTGTTCTGAATCGTTTTGGTGTGCTGTTGAGTGTTTTGGAGTGAGTGCTTAGTTGCCAGTGTTTTGGAGTGTGTTCGAGTGGTATGGAGTGTCTTGAAGTGTTTCGTAGTGTATGGGACTGACTTGGAGTGTTTGGGAGAGTGTCGGAGTGTTTTGTAGTGTATTGGAGTGTTTTGGATTGAATGTTTAGAAGCGAGAATTTGGGAGTGTTTTATATTGTTTTGGAGTGTTTTGGTGTGTTTTGGAGTGTTGTGGAGTGTTCTGGTGTGTTTTTGAGTTATGTCGTGTTTTGTAGTGTTTTGGAGTGGATTGGAGTGTTTGGGAGTGACTGTTTTGAACCGAGTGTTTTGGACTGTTTTTGGAGTGTTGTGAAGTGTTTTGAAGTGTTTCGTAGTGTATGGGACTCTTTTGGAGAGTTTGGAAATGTGCTGGAGTGTTGTGCAATGTTTTGGAGTGTATTGGAGTGTTTTTGATTGAGTGTTTAGAAGCGAGAATTTTCGAATGTTTGGGAGTGTTTTGGAGTATTTTATATTGTTTTGGAGTGTTTTGGTGTTTTCCTGTGATTTGGACTGTTTTGGAGTGCTGTGGAGTGTTCTGGTGTGTTTTCGACTTATGTCGTGTTTTGAAGTGGACCGGAGTGTTTGGGAGTGACTCGTTTGAAGCGAGTGTTTTGGAGTGTTTTAGAGGGTTTCGAAGTGTATGGGACTCTTCTGGAGTGTTTGGGAGTGTTTTGGACTCTTTTAGTGTATTTTGAATCGTTTTGGTGTGCTGTTGAGTGTTTTGGAGTGAGTGCTTAGTTGCCAGTGTTTTGGAGTGTGCTGGAGTGGTATGGAGTGTCTTGAAGTGTTTCGTAGTGTATGGGACTGATTTGGAGTGTTTGGGAGTGTGTCGGAGTGTTTTGTAGTGTATTGGAGTGTTTAGGATAGAATGTTTAGAAGCGAGAATTTGGGAGTCTTTTATATTGTTCTGGAGTGTTTTGGTGTGTTTTGGAGTGTTGTGGAGTGTTCTGGTGTGTTTTTGAGTTATGTCGTGCTTTGAAGTGTTTTGGAGTGGTTTGGAGTGTTTGGGAGTGAATGTTTTGGACCGAGTGTTTTGGACTGTTTTGGAGTGTTTTGGATTGAGTGTTTAGAAGCGCCAATTTTCGAGTGTTTGGGAGTATTTTGGAGTGTTTTATAGTGTTTTGGAGTGTTTTGGTGTGTTTTGGACTGTTTTGGAGTGTTGTGGAGTGTTCTGTGTTTTTGAGTTATGTCGTGCTTTGAAGTGTTTTGGAATGGTTTGGAGTGTTTGGGAGTGACTGTTTTGAACCGAGTGTTTTGGACTGTTTTGGAGTGTTGGGAAATGTTTTCTAGTGTTTCGTAGTGTATGGGACTGTTTTGGAGAGTTTCGAAGTGTGTTAAAGTGTTTTGTAGTGTATTGGAGTTTTTTGGATTGAGTGTTTAGAAGCGAGAATTTTCGACTGTTTTGGAGTGTTTTATATTGTTTTGGAGTGTTTTGGTGTTTTGGTGTGTTTTGGACTGTTTTCGAGTGCTGTGGAGTGTTCTGGTGTGCTTTCGAGCTATGTCGTGTTTTAAGTGGATCGGAGTGACTGGGAGTGACTCTTATGAAGTGAGTGTTTTGGAGTGTTTTAGAGGGTATCGAAGTGTATGGGACTGATTTAGAGTGTTTGGCAGTGTGTCGGAGTGTTTAGTAGTGTATTGGTGTGTTTTGGATAGAATGTTTAGAAGCGAGAATTTGGGAGTGTTTTATATTGTTTTGGGGTGTTTTATAGTGTTTTGGAGCGTTCTGGTGTGTTTTGGACTGTTTTGGAGTGTTGTGGAGTGTTCTCTTGTGTTTTTGAGTTATGTCGTGCTTTGAAGTGTTTTTGGAGTGGATTGGAGTGTTTGGGAGTGACTGTTTTGAACCGAGTGTTTTGGACTGTTTTGGAGTGTTGTGAAGTGTTTTGAAGTGTTTCGTAGTGTATGGGACTCTTTTGGAGAGTTTGGAAGTGTGTCGGAGTGTTTTGTAGTGTATTGGAGTGTTTTGGATAGAATGTTCAGAAGCGAGAATTTGGGAGTGTTTTATATTGTTTTGGAGTGTTTTGGTGTGTTTTGGAGTGTTGTGGAGTGTTCTGGTGTGTTTTTGAATTATGTCGTGCTTTGAAGTGTTTTGGAGTGGTTTGGAGTGTTTGGGAGTGAATGTTTTGGACCGAGTGTTTTGGACTGTTTTGGAGTGTTTTGGCTTGAGTGTTTAGAAGCTACAATTTTCGAGTGTTTGGGAGTATTTTGGAGTGTTTTATAATGTTTTGGACTGTTTTGGAGTGTTGTGAAGTGTTTTGAAGTGTATTGGAGTGTTTTGGATTGACTGTTTAGAAGTGAGAATTTTCGAGTGTTTGGGAGTGTTTTGAAAAGTTTGGAAGTGTGTTGGAGTGTTGTGCACTGTTTTGTAGTGTATTGGAGTGATTTGGATTGAGTGTTTAGAAGCGAGAATTGTCGAATGTTTGGGAGTGTTTTGGAGTGTTTTATATTGTTTTGGAGTGTTTTGGTGTTTTGGTGTGATTTGGACTGTTTTGGAATGCTGTGGAGTGTTCTGGTGTGTTTTCGACTTATGTCGTGTTTTGAAGTGGATCGGAGTGTTTGGGAGTGACTCGTTTGAAGCGAGTGCTTTGGAGTGTTTTAGAGGGTATCGAAGTGAATGGGACTCTTCTGCAGTGTTTGGGAGTGTTTTGGACTCTTTTAGTGTGTTCTGAATCGTTTTGGTGTGCTGTTGAGTGTTTTGGAGTGAGTGCTTAGTTGCCAGTGTTTTGGAGTGTGTTCGAGTGGTATGGAGTGTCTTGAAGTGTTTCGTAGTGTATGGGACTGACTTGGAGTGTTTGGGAGAGTGTCGGAGTGTTTTGTAGTGTATTGGAGTGTTTTGGATTGAATGTTTAGAAGCGAGAATTTGGGAGTGTTTTATATTGTTTTGGAGTGTTTTGGTGTGTTTTGGAGTGTTGTGGAGTGTTCTGGTGTGTTTTTGAGTTATGTCGTGTTTTGTAGTGTTTTGGAGTGGATTGGAGTGTTTGGGAGTGACTGTTTTGAACCGAGTGTTTTGGACTGTTTTTGGAGTGTTGTGAAGTGTTTTGAAGTGTTTCGTAGTGTATGGGACTCTTTTGGAGAGTTTGGAAATGTGCTGGAGTGTTGTGCAATGTTTTGGAGTGTATTGGAGTGTTTTTGATTGAGTGTTTAGAAGCGAGAATTTTCGAATGTTTGGGAGTGTTTTGGAGTATTTTATATTGTTTTGGAGTGTTTTGGTGTTTTCCTGTGATTTGGACTGTTTTGGAGTGCTGTGGAGTGTTCTGGTGTGTTTTCGACTTATGTCGTGTTTTGAAGTGGACCGGAGTGTTTGGGAGTGACTCGTTTGAAGCGAGTGTTTTGGAGTGTTTTAGAGGGTTTCGAAGTGTATGGGACTCTTCTGGAGTGTTTGGGAGTGTTTTGGACTCTTTTAGTGTATTTTGAATCGTTTTGGTGTGCTGTTGAGTGTTTTGGAGTGAGTGCTTAGTTGCCAGTGTTTTGGAGTGTGCTGGAGTGGTATGGAGTGTCTTGAAGTGTTTCGTAGTGTATGGGACTGATTTGGAGTGTTTGGGAGTGTGTCGGAGTGTTTTGTAGTGTATTGGAGTGTTTAGGATAGAATGTTTAGAAGCGAGAATTTGGGAGTCTTTTATATTGTTCTGGAGTGTTTTGGTGTGTTTTGGAGTGTTGTGGAGTGTTCTGGTGTGTTTTTGAGTTATGTCGTGCTTTGAAGTGTTTTGGAGTGGTTTGGAGTGTTTGGGAGTGAATGTTTTGGACCGAGTGTTTTGGACTGTTTTGGAGTGTTTTGGATTGAGTGTTTAGAAGCGCCAATTTTCGAGTGTTTGGGAGTATTTTGGAGTGTTTTATAGTGTTTTGGAGTGTTTTGGTGTGTTTTGGACTGTTTTGGAGTGTTGTGGAGTGTTCTCCTGTGTTTTTGAGTTATGTCGTGCTTTGAAGTGTTTTGGAATGGTTTGGAGTGTTTGGGAGTGACTGTTTTGAACCGAGTGTTTTGGACTGTTTTGGAGTGTTGGGAAATGTTTTCTAGTGTTTCGTAGTGTATGGGACTGTTTTGGAGAGTTTCGAAGTGTGTTAAAGTGTTTTGTAGTGTATTGGAGTTTTTTGGATTGAGTGTTTAGAAGCGAGAATTTTCGACTGTTTTGGAGTGTTTTATATTGTTTTGGAGTGTTTTGGTGTTTTGGTGTGTTTTGGACTGTTTTCGAGTGCTGTGGAGTGTTCTGGTGTGCTTTCGAGCTATGTCGTGTTTTAAGTGGATCGGAGTGACTGGGAGTGACTCTTATGAAGTGAGTGTTTTGGAGTGTTTTAGAGGGTATCGAAGTGTATGGGACTGATTTAGAGTGTTTGGCAGTGTGTCGGAGTGTTTAGTAGTGTATTGGTGTGTTTTGGATAGAATGTTTAGAAGCGAGAATTTGGGAGTGTTTTATATTGTTTTGGGGTGTTTTATAGTGTTTTGGAGCGTTCTGGTGTGTTTTGGACTGTTTTGGAGTGTTGTGGAGTGTTCTCTTGTGTTTTTGAGTTATGTCGTGCTTTGAAGTGTTTTTGGAGTGGATTGGAGTGTTTGGGAGTGACTGTTTTGAACCGAGTGTTTTGGACTGTTTTGGAGTGTTGTGAAGTGTTTTGAAGTGTTTCGTAGTGTATGGGACTCTTTTGGAGAGTTTGGAAGTGTGTCGGAGTGTTTTGTAGTGTATTGGAGTGTTTTGGATAGAATGTTCAGAAGCGAGAATTTGGGAGTGTTTTATATTGTTTTGGAGTGTTTTGGTGTGTTTTGGAGTGTTGTGGAGTGTTCTGGTGTGTTTTTGAATTATGTCGTGCTTTGAAGTGTTTTGGAGTGGTTTGGAGTGTTTGGGAGTGAATGTTTTGGACCGAGTGTTTTGGACTATTTTGGAGTGTTTTGGCTTGAGTGTTTAGAAGTGACAATTTCCGAGTGTTTGGGAGTATTTTGGAGTGTTTTATAGTGTTTTGGAGTGTTTTGGTGTGTTTTGGACTGTTTTGGAGTGTTGTGGAGTGTTCTCCTGTGTTTTTGAGTTATGTCGTGCTTTGAAGTGTTTTGGAGTGGTTTGGAGTGTTTGGGAGTGAATGTTTTGGACCGAGTGTTTTGGACTGTTTTGGAGTGTTTTGGCTTGAGTGTTTAGAAGCTACAATTTTCGAGTGTTTGGGAGTATTTTGGAGTGTTTTATAATGTTTTGGACTGTTTTGGAGTGTTGTGAAGTGTTTTGAAGTGTATTGGAGTGTTTTGGATTGACTGTTTAGAAGTGAGAATTTTCGAGTGTTTGGGAGTGTTTTGAAAAGTTTGGAAGTGTGTTGGAGTGTTGTGCACTGTTTTGTAGTGTATTGGAGTGATTTGGATTGAGTGTTTAGAAGCGAGAATTGTCGAATGTTTGGGAGTGTTTTGGAGTGTTTTATATTGTTTTGGAGTGTTTTGGTGTTTTGGTGTGATTTGGACTGTTTTGGAATGCTGTGGAGTGTTCTGGTGTGTTTTCGACTTATGTCGTGTTTTGAAGTGGATCGGAGTGTTTGGGAGTGACTCGTTTGAAGCGAGTGCTTTGGAGTGTTTTAGAGGGTATCGAAGTGAATGGGACTCTTCTGCAGTGTTTGGGAGTGTTTTGGACTCTTTTAGTGTGTTCTAAATCGTTTTGGTGTGCTGTTGAGTGTTTTGGAGTGAGTGCTTAGTTGCCAGTGTTTTGGAGTGTGTTGGAGTGGTATGGAGTGTCTTGAAGTGTTTCGTAGTGTATGGGACTGACTTGGAGTGTTTGGGAGAGTGTCGGAGTGTTTTGTAGTGTATTGGAGTGTTTTGGATTGAATGATTAGAAGCGAGAATTTGGGAGTGTTTTATATTGTTTTGGAGTGTTTTGGTGTGTTTTGGAGTGTTGTGGAGTGTTCTGGTGTGTTTTTGAGTTATGTCGTGTTTTGTAGTGTTTTGGAGTGGATTGGAGTGTTTGGGAGTGACTGTTTTGAACCGAGTGTTTTGGACTGTTTTGGAGTGTTGTGAAGTGTTTTGAAGTGTTTCGTAGTGTATGGGACTCTTTTTGCGTGTTTGGGAGTGTTTTGGACTCTTTTATTGTGTTTTGGATCGTTTTGGTGTGCTGTTGAGTGTTTTGGAGTGAGTGCTTACTTGCCAGTGTTTTGGAGTGTGTTGGAGTGGTATGGAGTGTCTTGTGTTTCGAAGTGTATGGGACTGATTTGGAGTGTTTGGGAGTGTGTCGGAGTGTTTTGTAGTGTATTGGAGTGTTTTGGATAGGATGTTTAGAAGCGAGAATTTGGGAGTGTCTTATATTGTTTTGGAGTGTTTTGGTGTGTTTTGGAGTGTTGTGGAGTGTTTTTGAGTTATGTCGTGTTTTGACGTGTTTTGGAGTGGATTGGAGTGTTTGGGAGTGACTGTTTTGAATCGAGTGTTTTGGACTGTTTTCGAGTGTTGTGCAGTGTTTTGTAGTGTATTGGCGTGATTTGGATTGAGTGTTTAGAAGCGAGAATTTTCGAGTGTTTGGGTGTGTTTTGGAGTGTTTTATATTGTTTTGGGGTGCTTTGGTGTGTTTGGAGCGTTGTGGAGTGTTCTGGTGTGTTTTTGAGTTATGTCGTGTTTTGAAGTGTTTTGGAGTGGATTGGAGTGTTTGGGAGTGACTGTTTTGAACCGAGTGTTTTGGACTGTTTTGGAGTGTTGTGAAGTGTTTTGAAGTGTTTCGTAGTGTATGGGACTGCTTTGGAGAGTTTGGAAGTGTGCTGGAGTGTTGTGCAGTGTTTTGTAGTGTATTGGAGTGTTTTGGTTTGAGTGTTTAGAAGCGAGAGTTTTCGAATGTTTGGGAGTGTTTTGGAGTGTTTTATATTGTTTTGTAGTGTTTTGGTGTTTTGGTGTGATTTGGACTGTTTTGGAGTGCTGTGGAGTGTTCTGGTGTGTTTTCGACTTATGTCGTGTTTTGAAGTGGATCGGAGTGTTTGGGAGTGACTCTTTTGAAGCGAGTGTTTTGGAGTGTTTTAGAGGGTTTCGAAGTGTATGGGACACTTCTGGAGTGTTTGGGAGTGTTTTGGACTCTTTAATGTGTTTTGAATCGTTTTGGTGTGCTGTTGAGTGTTTTGGAGTGAGTGCTTAGTAGCCACTGATTTGGCGTGTGTTGGAGTGGTATGGAGTGTCTTGAAGTGTTTCGTAGTGTATGGGACTGATTTGGAGTGTTTGGGAGTGTGTCGGAGTGTTTTGTAGTGTATTGGAGTGTTTTGGATAGAATGTTTAGAAGCGAGAATTTGGGAGTGTTTTATATTGTTTTGGAGTGTTTTGGTGTGTTTTGGAGTGTTGTGGAATGTTCTGGTGTGTTTTTGAGTTATGTCGTGTTTTGAAGTGTTTTGGAGTGGTTTGGAGTGTTTGGGAGTGATTGTTTTGAACCGAGTGTTTTGGAGTGTTTTAGAAGGTTTCGGAGTGTATGGGACTCTTTTTGCGTGTTTGGGAGTGTTTTGGACTCTTTTAGTGTGTTTTGGATCGTTTTGGTGTGCTGTTGAGTGTTTTGGAGTGAGTGCTTAGTTGCCAGTGTTTTGGAGTGTGTTGGAGTGGTATGGAGTGTCTTGAAGTGTTTCGTAGTGTATGGGACTGATTTGGAGTGTTTGGGAGTGTGTCGGAGTGTTTTGTAGTGTATTGGAGTGTTTTGGATAGAATGTTTAGAAGCGAGAATTTGGGAGTGTTTTATATTGTTTTGGTGTGTTTTATATTGTTTTGGAGTGCTTTGGTGTGTTTGGAGTGTTCTGGTGTGTTTTTGAGTTATGTCGTGTTTTGGAGTGGATTGGAGAGTTTGGGAGTGACTGTTTTGAACCGAATGTTTTGGACTGTTTTGGAGTGTTGTGAAGTGTTTTGAAGTGTATTGGAGTGTTTTGGATTGACTTTTTAGAAGCGAGAATTTTCGAATGTTTGGGAGTGTTTTGGAGTGGTTTACATTGTTTTGGAGTGTTTTGGTGATTTGGACTGTTTTGGAGTGCTGTGGAGTGTTCTGGTGTGTTTTCGACTTATGTCGTGTTTTGAAGTGGATCGGAGTGTTTGGGAGTGAATCTTTTGAAGCGAGTGTTTTGGAGTGTTTTAGAGGGTTTCGAAGTGTATGGGACTCTTCTGGAGTGTTTGGGAGTGTTTTGGACTCTTTTAGTGTATTTTGAATCGTTTTGGTGTGCTGTTGAGTGTTTTGGAGTGAGTGCTTAGTTGCCAGTGTTTTGGAGTGTGCTGGAGTGGTATGGAGTGTCTTGAAGTGTTTCGTAGTGTATGGGACTGATTTGGAGTGTTTGGGAGTGTGTCGGAGTGTTTTGTAGTGTATTGGAGTGTTTAGGATAGAATGTTTAGAAGCGAGAATTTGGGAGTCTTTTATATTGTTCTGGAGTGTTTTGGTGTGTTTTGGAGTGTTGTGGAGTGTTCTGGTGTGTTTTTGAGTTATGTCGTGCTTTGAAGTGTTTTGGAGTGGTTTGGAGTGTTTGGGAGTGAATGTTTTGGACCGAGTGTTTTGGACTGTTTTGGAGTGTTTTGGATTGAGTGTTTAGAAGCGCCAATTTTCGAGTGTTTGGGAGTATTTTGGAGTGTTTTATAGTGTTTTGGAGTGTTTTGGTGTGTTTTGGACTGTTTTGGAGTGTTGTGGAGTGTTCTCCTGTGTTTTTGAGTTATGTCGTGCTTTGAAGTGTTTTGGAATGGTTTGGAGTGTTTGGGAGTGACTGTTTTGAACCGAGTGTTTTGGACTGTTTTGGAGTGTTGGGAAATGTTTTCTAGTGTTTCGTAGTGTATGGGACTGTTTTGGAGAGTTTCGAAGTGTGTTAAAGTGTTTTGTAGTGTATTGGAGTTTTTTGGATTGAGTGTTTAGAAGCGAGAATTTTCGACTGTTTTGGAGTGTTTTATATTGTTTTGGAGTGTTTTGGTGTTTTGGTGTGTTTTGGACTGTTTTCGAGTGCTGTGGAGTGTTCTGGTGTGCTTTCGAGCTATGTCGTGTTTTAAGTGGATCGGAGTGACTGGGAGTGACTCTTATGAAGTGAGTGTTTTGGAGTGTTTTAGAGGGTATCGAAGTGTATGGGACTGATTTAGAGTGTTTGGCAGTGTGTCGAGTGTTTAGTAGTGTATTGGTGTGTTTTGGATAGAATGTTTAGAAGCGAGAATTTGGGAGTGTTTTATATTGTTTTGGGGTGTTTTATAGTGTTTTGGAGCGTTCTGGTGTGTTTTGGACTGTTTTGGAGTGTTGTGGAGTGTTCTCTTGTGTTTTTGAGTTATGTCGTGCTTTGAAGTGTTTTTGGAGTGGATTGGAGTGTTTGGGAGTGACTGTTTTGAACCGAGTGTTTTGGACTGTTTTGGAGTGTTGTGAAGTGTTTTGAAGTGTTTCGTAGTGTATGGGACTCTTTTGGAGAGTTTGGAAGTGTGTCGGAGTGTTTTGTAGTGTATTGGAGTGTTTTGGATAGAATGTTCAGAAGCGAGAATTTGGGAGTGTTTTATATTGTTTTGGAGTGTTTTGGTGTGTTTTGGAGTGTTGTGGAGTGTTCTGGTGTGTTTTTGAATTATGTCGTGCTTTGAAGTGTTTTGGAGTGGTTTGGAGTGTTTGGGAGTGAATGTTTTGGACCGAGTGTTTTGGACTATTTTGGAGTGTTTTGGCTTGAGTGTTTAGAAGTGACAATTTCCGAGTGTTTGGGAGTATTTTGGAGTGTTTTATAGTGTTTTGGAGTGTTTTGGTGTGTTTTGGACTGTTTTGGAGTGTTGTGGAGTGTTCTCCTGTGTTTTTGAGTTATGTCGTGCTTTGAAGTGTTTTGGAGTGGTTTGGAGTGTTTGGGAGTGAATGTTTTGGACCGAGTGTTTTGGACTGTTTTGGAGTGTTTTGGCTTGAGTGTTTAGAAGCTACAATTTTCGAGTGTTTGGGAGTATTTTGGAGTGTTTTATAATGTTTTGGACTGTTTTGGAGTGTTGTGAAGTGTTTTGAAGTGTATTGGAGTGTTTTGGATTGACTGTTTAGAAGTGAGAATTTTCGAGTGTTTGGGAGTGTTTTGAAAAGTTTGGAAGTGTGTTGGAGTGTTGTGCACTGTTTTGTAGTGTATTGGAGTGATTTGGATTGAGTGTTTAGAAGCGAGAATTGTCGAATGTTTGGGAGTGTTTTGGAGTGTTTTATATTGTTTTGGAGTGTTTTGGTGTTTTGGTGTGATTTGGACTGTTTTGGAATGCTGTGGAGTGTTCTGGTGTGTTTTCGACTTATGTCGTGTTTTGAAGTGGATCGGAGTGTTTGGGAGTGACTCGTTTGAAGCGAGTGCTTTGGAGTGTTTTAGAGGGTATCGAAGTGAATGGGACTCTTCTGCAGTGTTTGGGAGTGTTTTGGACTCTTTTAGTGTGTTCTAAATCGTTTTGGTGTGCTGTTGAGTGTTTTGGAGTGAGTGCTTAGTTGCCAGTGTTTTGGAGTGTGTTGGAGTGGTATGGAGTGTCTTGAAGTGTTTCGTAGTGTATGGGACTGACTTGGAGTGTTTGGGAGAGTGTCGGAGTGTTTTGTAGTGTATTGGAGTGTTTTGGATTGAATGATTAGAAGCGAGAATTTGGGAGTGTTTTATATTGTTTTGGAGTGTTTTGGTGTGTTTTGGAGTGTTGTGGAGTGTTCTGGTGTGTTTTTGAGTTATGTCGTGTTTTGTAGTGTTTTGGAGTGGATTGGAGTGTTTGGGAGTGACTGTTTTGAACCGAGTGTTTTGGACTGTTTTGGAGTGTTGTGAAGTGTTTTGAAGTGTTTCGTAGTGTATGGGACTCTTTTTGCGTGTTTGGGAGTGTTTTGGACTCTTTTATTGTGTTTTGGATCGTTTTGGTGTGCTGTTGAGTGTTTTGGAGTGAGTGCTTACTTGCCAGTGTTTTGGAGTGTGTTGGAGTGGTATGGAGTGTCTTGTGTTTCGAAGTGTATGGGACTGATTTGGAGTGTTTGGGAGTGTGTCGGAGTGTTTTGTAGTGTATTGGAGTGTTTTGGATAGGATGTTTAGAAGCGAGAATTTGGGAGTGTCTTATATTGTTTTGGAGTGTTTTGGTGTGTTTTGGAGTGTTGTGGAGTGTTTTTGAGTTATGTCGTGTTTTGACGTGTTTTGGAGTGGATTGGAGTGTTTGGGAGTGACTGTTTTGAATCGAGTGTTTTGGACTGTTTTCGAGTGTTGTGCAGTGTTTTGTAGTGTATTGGCGTGATTTGGATTGAGTGTTTAGAAGCGAGAATTTTCGAGTGTTTGGGTGTGTTTTGGAGTGTTTTATATTGTTTTGGGGTGCTTTGGTGTGTTTTGGAGCGTTGTGGAGTGTTCTGGTGTGTTTTTGAGTTATGTCGTGTTTTGAAGTGTTTTGGAGTGGATTGGAGTGTTTGGGAGTGACTGTTTTGAACCGAGTGTTTTGGACTGTTTTGGAGTGTTGTGAAGTGTTTTGAAGTGTTTCGTAGTGTATGGGACTGCTTTGGAGAGTTTGGAAGTGTGCTGGAGTGTTGTGCAGTGTTTTGTAGTGTATTGGAGTGTTTTGGTTTGAGTGTTTAGAAGCGAGAGTTTTCGAATGTTTGGGAGTGTTTTGGAGTGTTTTATATTGTTTTGTAGTGTTTTGGTGTTTTGGTGTGATTTGGACTGTTTTGGAGTGCTGTGGAGTGTTCTGGTGTGTTTTCGACTTATGTCGTGTTTTGAAGTGGATCGGAGTGTTTGGGAGTGACTCTTTTGAAGCGAGTGTTTTGGAGTGTTTTAGAGGGTTTCGAAGTGTATGGGACACTTCTGGAGTGTTTGGGAGTGTTTTGGACTCTTTAATGTGTTTTGAATCGTTTTGGTGTGCTGTTGAGTGTTTTGGAGTGAGTGCTTAGTAGCCACTGATTTGGCGTGTGTTGGAGTGGTATGGAGTGTCTGAAGTGTTTCGTAGTGTATGGGACTGATTTGGAGTGTTTGGGAGTGTGTCGGAGTGTTTTGTAGTGTATTGGAGTGTTTTGGATAGAATGTTTAGAAGCGAGAATTTGGGAGTGTTTTATATTGTTTTGGAGTGTTTTGGTGTGTTTTGGAGTGTTGTGGAATGTTCTGGTGTGTTTTTGAGTTATGTCGTGTTTTGAAGTGTTTTGGAGTGGTTTGGAGTGTTTGGGAGTGATTGTTTTGAACCGAGTGTTTTGGAGTGTTTTAGAAGGTTTCGGAGTGTATGGGACTCTTTTTGCGTGTTTGGGAGTGTTTTGGACTCTTTTAGTGTGTTTTGGATCGTTTTGGTGTGCTGTTGAGTGTTTTGGAGTGAGTGCTTAGTTGCCAGTGTTTTGGAGTGTGTTGGAGTGGTATGGAGTGTCTTGAAGTGTTTCGTAGTGTATGGGACTGATTTGGAGTGTTTGGGAGTGTGTCGGAGTGTTTTGTAGTGTATTGGAGTGTTTTGGATAGAATGTTTAGAAGCGAGAATTTGGGAGTGTTTTATATTGTTTTGGTGTGTTTTATATTGTTTTGGAGTGCTTTGGTGTGTTTGGAGTGTTCTGGTGTGTTTTTGAGTTATGTCGTGTTTTGGAGTGGATTGGAGAGTTTGGGAGTGACTGTTTTGAACCGAATGTTTTGGACTGTTTTGGAGTGTTGTGAAGTGTTTTGAAGTGTATTGGAGTGTTTTGGATTGACTTTTTAGAAGCGAGAATTTTCGAATGTTTGGGAGTGTTTTGGAGTGGTTTACATTGTTTTGGAGTGTTTTGGTGATTTGGACTGTTTTGGAGTGCTGTGGAGTGTTCTGGTGTGTTTTCGACTTATGTCGTGTTTTGAAGTGGATCGGAGTGTTTGGGAGTGAATCTTTTGAAGCGAGTGTTTTGGAGTGTTTTAGAGGGTTTCGAAGTGTATGGGACTCTTCTGGAGTGTTTGGGAGTGTTTTGGACTCTTTTAGTGTGTTTTGGATCGCTATGATGTGCTGTTGAGTGTTTTGGAGTGAGTGCTTAGTTGCCAGTGTTTTGGAGTGTGTTGGAGTGGTATGG
>NW_028226448.1:0-40087 GCF_052327205.1 Somniosus microcephalus
GAGGGAGAAGCAGAAGAAGTAGAAGAAGGAGAAGGAGAAGGTGAAGTCTGGAGGGTGAATCGGAAGACGTAGAAGAAGGAGAAGGAGAAGGTGAAGTCTGGAGGGTGAATCAGAAGAAGTAGAAGAAGGAGAAGGAGAAGGTGAAGTCTGGAGGGTGAATCAGAAGAAGCAGAAGAAGGAGAAGGAGAAGGTGAAGTCTGGAGGGTGAATCAGAAGAAGTAGAAGAAGGAGAAGGAGAAAGTGTAGACTGGAGGGTGAATCAGAAGAAGTAGACGAAGGAGAAGGAGAAGGTGAAGTCTGGAGGGTGAATCAGCAGAAGCAGAAGAAGGAGAAGGAGAAGGTGAAGTCTGGAGGGTGAATCAGAAGAAGTAGAAGAAGGAGAAGGATAAGGTGAAGTCTGGAGGGTGAATCAGAAGAAGCAGAAGAAGGAGAAGGAGAAGGTGAAGTCTGGAGGGTGAATCAGAAGAAGCAGAAGAAGGAGAAGGAGAAGGTGAAGTCTGGAGGGTGAATCAGAAGAAGCAGAAGAAGGAGAAGGTGAAGTCTGGAGGGTGAATCAGAAGAAGCAGAAGAAGGAGAAGGGGAAGGTGAAGTCTGGAGGGTGAAGCAGAAGAAGCAGAAGAAGGTGAAGGAGAAGGTGAAGTCAGGAGGGTGAATCAGAAGAAGTAGAAGAAGGAGAAGGAGAAGGTGAAGTCTGGAGGGTGAATCAGAAGAAGGAGAAGAAGGAGAAGGAGAAGGTGAAGTCTGGAGGGTGAATCAGAAGAAGCAAAAGAAGGAGAAGGAGAAGGTGAAGTCAGGAGGGTGAATCAGAAGAAGCAGAAGAAGGAGAAGGAGAAGGTGAAGTCTGGAGTGTGAATCAGAAGAAGCAGAAGAAGGAGAAGGAGAAGGTGAAGACTGGAGGGTGAATCAGAAGAAGTAGAAGAAGGAGAAGGAGAAGGTGAAGTCTGGAGGGAGAATCAGAAGAAGGAGAAGAAGGAGAAGGAGAAGGTGAAGACTGGAGGGTGAATCAGAAGAAGCAGAAGAAGGAGAAGGAGAAGGTGAAGTCTGGAGGGTGAATCAGAAGATGTAGAAGAAGGAGAAGGAGAAGGTGAAGTCTGGAGGGTGAATCAGAAGAAGCAGAAGAAGGAGAAGGTGAAGTCTGAAGGGTGAATCAGAAGAAGCAGAAGAAGGAGAAGGAGAAGGTGAAGTCTGGAGGGTGAATCAGAAGAAGCAGAAGAAGGAGAAGGAGAAGGTGAAGTTTAGAGGGTGACTCAGAAAAAGCAGAAGAAGGAGAAGGAGAAGGTGAAGTCTGGAGGGTGAATCAGAAGAAGAAGGATAAGGAGAAGGAGAAGGTGAAGTCTGGAGGGTGAATCAGAAGAAGCAGAAGAAGGAGAAGGAGAAGGTGAAGTCTGGAGGGTGAATCAGAAGAAGTAGAAGAAGGAGAAGGAGAAGGTGAAGTCTGGAGGGTGAAGCAGAAGAAGTAGAAGAAGGAGAAGGAAAAGGTGAAGTCAGGAGGGTGAATCAGAAGAAGTAGAAGAAGGAGAAGGAGAAGGTGAAGTCAGGAGGGTGAATCAGAAGAAGCAGAAGAAGGAGAAGGAGAAGGTGAAGTCCGGAGGGTGAATCAGAAGAATCAGAAGAAGGAGAAGGAGAAGGTGAAGTCTGGAGGGTGAATCAGAAGAAGGAGAAGAAAGAGAAGGAGAAGTTGAAGTCTGGAGGGTGAAGCAGAAGAGGCAGAAGAAGGAGAAGGAGAAGGTGAAGACTGGAGGGTGAATCAGAAGAAGTAGAAGAAGGAGAAGGAGAAGGTGAAGTCTGGAGGGTGAATCAGAAGAAGCAGAAGAAGAAGGAGAAGGTGAAGTCTGGAGGGTGAATCAGAAGAAGCAGAAGAAGGAGAAGGAGAAGGTGAAGTCTGGAGGGTGAATCTGAAGAAGCAGAAGAAGGACAAGGAGAAGATGAAGTCTGGAGGGTAAATCAGAAGAAGTAGAAGAAGGAGAAGGAGAAGGTGAGGTCTGGAGGGTGAATCAGAAGAAGCAGAAGAAGGAGAAGGAGAAGTTGAAGTCTGGTGGGTGAATCAGAAGAAGCAGAAGAAGGAGAAGGAGAAGGTGAAGTCTGGAGGGTGAATCAGAAGAAGCAGAAGAAGGAGAAGGAGAAGGTGAAGTCAGGAGGGTGAATCAGAAGAAGCAGAAGAAGGAAAAGGAGAAGGTGAAGTTAGAAGGGTGAATCAGAAGAAGCAGAAGAAGGAGAAGGAGAAGGTGAAGTCAGCGGGGTGAAGCAGAAGAAGTAGAAGAAGGACAAGGAGAAGGTGAAGTCAGGAGGGTGAAGCAGAAGAAGCAGAAGAAGGAGAAGGAGAAGGTGAAGTCTGGAGGGCGCAGCAGAAGAAGCAGAAGAAGGAGAAGGAGAAGGTGAAGTCTGGAGGGTGAAGCAGAAGAAGCAGATAAAGGAGAAGGAGAAGGTGAAGTCTGGAGGGTGAATCAGAAGAAGTAGAAGAAGGAGAAGGAGAAGGTGAAGTCAGGAGGGTGAAGCAGAAGAAGCAGAAGAAGGAGAAGGAGAAGGTGAAGTCTGGAGGTTGAAGCAGAAGAAGCAGAAGAAGGAGAAGGAGAAGGTGAAGTCTGGAGGGCGAAGCAGAAGAAGCAGAAGAAGGAGGTGAAGTCTGGAGGGTGAAGCAGAAGAAGCAGAAGAAGGAGAAGGAGAAGGTGAAGTCAGGGGGGTGAAGCAGAAGAAGTAGAAGAAGGAGAAGGAGAAGGTGAAGTCAGGAGGGTGAAGCAGAAGAAGCAGAAGAAGGAGAAGGAGAAGGGGAAGTCTGGAGGGTGAAGCAGAAGAAGCAGAATAAGAAGAAGGAGAAGGTGAAGTCTGGAGGGTGAAGCAGAAGAAGCAGAAGAAGGTGAAGGAGATGGTGAAGTCAGGAGGGTGAATCAGAAGAAGTAGAAGAAGGAGAAGGAGAAGGTGAAGTCTGGAGGGTGAATCAGAAGAAGTAGAAGAAGGAGAAGGAGAAGGTGAAGTCTGGAGGGTGAATCAGAAGAAGTAGAAGAAGGAGAAGGTGAAGTCTGGAGGGTGAATCAGAAGAAGCAGAAGAAGGAGAAGGAGAAGGTGAAGTCTGGAGGGAGAAGCAGAAGAAGTAGAAGAAGGAGAAGGAGAAGGTGAAGTCTGGAGGGTGAATCGGAAGACGTAGAAGAAGGAGAAGGAGAAGGTGAAGTCTGGAGGGTGAATCAGAAGAAGTAGAAGAAGGAGAAGGAGAAGGTGAAGTCTGGAGGGTGAATCAGAAGAAGCAGAAGAAGGAGAAGGAGAAGGTGAAGTCTGGAGGGTGAATCAGAAGAAGTAGAAGAAGGAGAAGGAGAAAGTGTAGACTGGAGGGTGAATCAGAAGAAGTAGACGAAGGAGAAGGAGAAGGTGAAGTCTGGAGGGTGAATCAGAAGAAGCAGAAGAAGGAGAAGGAGAAGGTGAAGTCTGGAGGGTGAATCAGAAGAAGTAGAAGAAGGAGAAGGATAAGGTGAAGTCTGGAGGGTGAATCAGAAGAAGCAGAAGAAGGAGAAGGAGAAGGTGAAGTCTGGAGGGTGAATCAGAAGAAGCAGAAGAAGGAGAAGGAGAAGGTGAAGTCTGGAGGGTGAATCAGAAGAAGCAGAAGAAGGAGAAGGAGAAGGTGAAGTCTGGAGGGTGAATCAGAAGAAGCAGAAGAAGTAGAAGGAGAAGGTGAAGTCTGGAGGGTGAATCAGAAGAAGTAGAAGAAGGAGAAGGAGAAGGTGATGTCTGGAGGGTGAATCAGAGGAAGCAGAAGAAGGAGAAGGAGAAGGTGAAGTCAGAAGGGTGAATCAGAAGAAGCAGAAGAAGGAGAAGGAGAAGGTGAAGTCTGGAGGGAGAAGCAGAAGAAGTAGAAGAAGGAGAAGGGGAAGGTGAAGTCTGGAGGGTGAATCAGAAGAAGTAGAAGAAGGAGAAGGAGAAGGTGAAGTCTGGAGGGTGAATCGGAAGAAGTAGAAGAAGGAGAAGGAGAAGGTGAAGTCTGGAGGGTGAATCAGAAGAAGCAGAAGAAGGAGAAGGAGAAGGTGAAGACTGGAGGGTGAATCAGAAGAAGTAGAAGAAGGAGAAGGAGAAGGTGAAGTCTGGAGGGAGAATCAGAAGAAGTAGAAGAAGGAGAAGGAGAAGGTGAAGACTGGAGGGTGAATCAGAAGAAGCAGAAGAAGGAGAAGGAGAAGGTGAAGTCTGGAGGGTGAATCAGAAGATGTAGAAGAAGGAGAAGGAGAAGGTGAAGTCTGGAGGGTGAATCAGAAGAAGCAGAAGAAGGAGAAGGTGAAGTCTGAAGGGTGAATCAGAAGAAGCAGAAGAAGGAGAAGGAGAAGGTGAAGTCTGGAGGGTGAATCAGAAGAAGCAGAAGAAGGAGAAGGAGAAGGTGAAGTTTGGAGGGTGACTCAGAAGAAGCAGAAGAAGGAGAAGGAGAAGGTGAAGTCTGGAGGGTGAATCAGAAGAAGAAGGATAAGGAGAAGGAGAAGGTGAAGTCTGGAGGGTGAATCAGAAGAAGCAGAAGAAGGAGAAGGAGAAGGTGAAGTCTGGAGGGTGAATCAGAAGAAGTTGAAGAAGGAGAAGGAGAAGGTGAAGTCTGGAGGGTGAAGCAGAAGAAGTAGAAGAAGGAGAAGGAAAAGGTGAAGTCAGGAGGGTGAATCAGAAGAAGTAGAAGAAGGAGAAGGAGAAGGTGAAGTCAGGAGGGTGAATCAGAAGAAGCAGAAGAAGGAGAAGGAGAAGGTGAAGTCCGGAGGGTGAATCAGAAGAATCAGAAGGAGAAGGAGAAGGTGAAGTCTGGAGGGTGAATCAGAAGAAGTAGAAGAAGGAGAAGGAGAAGGTGAAGTCTGGAGGGTGAATCAGAAGAAGTAGAAGAAGAAGGAGAAGGTGAAGTCTGGAGGGTGAATCAGAAGAAGCAGAAGAAGGAGAAGGAGAAGGTGAAGTCTGGAGGGTGAATCTGAAGAAGCAGAAGAAGGAGAAGGAGAAGATGAAGTCTGGAGGGTGAATCAGAAGAAGTAGAAGAAGGAGAAGGAGAAGGTGAGGTCTGGAGGGTGAATCAGAAGAAGCAGAAGAAGGAGAAGGAGAAGTTGAAGTCTGGTGGGTGAATCAGAAGAAGCAGAAGAAGGAGCAGGAGAAGGTGAAGTCTGGAGTGTGAATCAGAAGAAGCAGAAGAAGGAGAAGGAGAAGGTGAAGTCAGGAGGGTGAATCAGAAGAAGCAGAAGAAGGAAAAGGAGAAGGTGAAGTTAGAAGGGTGAATCAGAAGAAGCAGAAGAAGGAGAAGGAGAAGGTGAAGTCAGGGGGGTGAAGCAGAAGAAGTAGAAGAAGGACAAGGAGAAGGTGAAGTCAGGAGGGTGAAGCAGAAGAAGCAGAAGAAGGAGAAGGAGAAGGTGAAGTCTGGAGGGCGCAGCAGAAGAAGCAGAAGAAGGAGAAGGAGAAGGTGAAGTCTGGAGGGTGAAGCAGAAGAAGCAGAAGAAGGAGAAGGAGAAGGTGAAGTCTGGAGGGTGAATCAGAAGAAGCAGAAGAAGGAGAAGGAGAAGGTAAAGTCTGGAGGGTGAAGCAGAAGAAGCAGAAGAAGGAGAAGGAGAAGGTGAAGTCTGGAGGGTGAAGCAGAAGAAGCAGAAGAAGGTGATGGAGATGGTGAAGTCAGGAGGGTGAATCAGAAGAAGTAGAAGAAGGAGAAGGAGAAGGTGAAGTCTGGAGGGTGAATCAGAAGAAGTAGAAGAAGGAGAAGGAGAAGGTGAAGTCTGGAGGGTGAAGCAGAAGAAGTAGAAGAAGGAGAAGGAAAAGGTGAAGTCAGGAGGGTGAATCAGAAGAAGTAGAAGAAGGAGAAGGAGAAGGTGAAGTCAGGAGGGTGAATCAGAAGAAGCAGAAGAAGGAGAAGGAGAAGGTGAAGTCCGGAGGGTGAATCAGAAGAATCAGAAGAAGGAGAAGGAGAAGGTGAAGTCTGGAGGGTGAATCAGAAGAAGGAGAAGAAAGAGAAGGAGAAGTTGAAGTCTGGAGGGTGAAGCAGAAGAAGCAGAAGAAGGAGAAGGAGAAGGTGAAGTCTGGAGGGTGAATCTGAAGAAGCAGAAGAAGGAGAAGGAGAAGATGAAGTCTGGAGGGTAAATCAGAAGAAGTAGAAGAAGGAGAAGGAGAAGGTGAGGTCTGGAGGGTGAATCAGAAGAAGCAGAAGAAGGAGAAGGAGAAGTTGAAGTCTGGTGGGTGAATCAGAAGAAGCAGAAGAAGGAGAAGGAGAAGGTGAAGTCTGGAGGGTGAAGCAGAAGAAGCAGAAGAAGGAGAAGGAGAAGGTGAAGTCAGGGGGGTGAAGCAGAAGAAGCAGAAGAAGGAAAAGGAGAAGGTGAAGTTAGAAGGGTGAATCAGAAGAAGCAGAAGAAGGAAAAGGAGAAGGTGAAGTTAGAAGGGTGAATCAGAAGAAGCAGAAGAAGGAGAAGGAGAAGGTGAAGTCTGGAGGGTGAAGCAGAAGAAGCAGAAGAAGGAGAAGGAGAAGGTGAAGTCAGGGGGGTGAAGCAGAAGAAGCAGAAGAAGGAGAAGGAGAAGGTGAAGTCAGGAGGGTGAATCAGAAGAAGCAGAAGAAGGAAAAGGAGAAGGTGAAGTTAGAAGGGTGAATCAGAAGAAGCAGAAGAAGGAGAAGGAGAAGGTGAAGTCAGCGGGGTGAAGCAGAAGAAGTAGAAGAAGGACAAGGAGAAGGTGAAGTCAGGAGGGTGAAGCAGAAGAAGCAGAAGAAGGAGAAGGAGAAGGTGAAGTCTGGAGGGCGCAGCAGAAGAAGCAGAAGAAGGAGAAGGAGAAGGTGAAGTCTGGAGGGTGAAGCAGAAGAAGCAGATAAAGGAGAAGGAGAAGGTGAAGTCTGGAGGGTGAATCAGAAGAAGTAGAAGAAGGAGAAGGAGAAGGTGAAGTCAGGAGGGTGAAGCAGAAGAAGCAGAAGAAGGAGAAGGAGAAGGTGAAGTCTGGAGGTTGAAGCAGAAGAAGCAGAAGAAGGAGAAGGAGAAGGTGAAGTCTGGAGGGCGAAGCAGAAGAAGCAGAATAAGAAGAAGGAGAAGGTGAAGTCTGGAGGGTGAAGCAGAAGAAGCAGAAGAAGGTGAAGGAGATGGTGAAGTCAGGAGGGTGAATCAGAAGAAGTAGAAGAAGGAGAAGGAGAAGGTGAAGTCTGGAGGGTGAATCAGAAGAAGTAGAAGAAGGAGAAGGAGAAGGTGAAGTCTGGAGGGTGAATCAGAAGAAGTAGAAGAAGGAGAAGGTGAAGTCTGGAGGGTGAATCAGAAGAAGCAGAAGAAGGAGAAGGAGAAGGTGAAGTCTGGAGGGAGAAGCAGAAGAAGTAGAAGAAGGAGAAGGAGAAGGTGAAGTCTGGAGGGTGAATCGGAAGACGTAGAAGAAGGAGAAGGAGAAGTTGAAGTCTGGAGGGTGAATCAGAAGAAGTAGAAGAAGGAGAAGGAGAAGGTGAAGTCTGGAGGGTGAATCAGAAGAAGCAGAAGAAGGAGAAGGAGAAGGTGAAGTCTGGAGGGTGAATCAGAAGAAGTAGAAGAAGGAGAAGGAGAAAGTGTAGACTGGAGGGTGAATCAGAAGAAGTAGACGAAGGAGAAGGAGAAGGTGAAGTCTGGAGGGTGAATCAGAAGAAGCAGAAGAAGGAGAAGGAGAAGGTGAAGTCTGGAGGGTGAATCAGAAGAAGTAGAAGAAGGAGAAGGATAAGGTGAAGTCTGGAGGGTGAATCAGAAGAAGCAGAAGAAGGAGAAGGAGAAGGTGAAGTCTGGAGGGTGAATCAGAAGAAGCAGAAGAAGGAGAAGGAGAAGGTGAAGTCTGGAGGGTGAATCAGAAGAAGCAGAAGAAGGAGAAGGTGAAGTCTGGAGGGTGAATCAGAAGAAGCAGAAGAAGGAGAAGGGGAAGGTGAAGTCTGGAGGGTGAAGCAGAAGAAGCAGAAGAAGGTGAAGGAGAAGGTGAAGTCAGGAGGGTGAATCAGAAGAAGTAGAAGAAGGAGAAGGAGAAGGTGAAGTCTGGAGGGTGAATCAGAAGAAGGAGAAGAAGGAGAAGGAGAAGGTGAAGTCTGGAGGGTGAATCAGAAGAAGCAGAAGAAGGAGAAGGAGAAGGTGAAGTCAGGAGGGTGAATCAGAAGAAGCAGAAGAAGGAGAAGGAGAAGGTGAAGTCTGGAGTGTGAATCAGAAGAAGCAGAAGAAGGAGAAGGAGAAGGTGAAGACTGGAGGGTGAATCAGAAGAAGTAGAAGAAGGAGAAGGAGAAGGTGAAGTCTGGAGGGAGAATCAGAAGAAGGAGAAGAAGGAGAAGGAGAAGGTGAAGACTGGAGGGTGAATCAGAAGAAGCAGAAGAAGGAGAAGGAGAAGGTGAAGTCTGGAGGGTGAATCAGAAGATGTAGAAGAAGGAGAAGGAGAAGGTGAAGTCTGGAGGGTGAATCAGAAGAAGCAGAAGAAGGAGAAGGTGAAGTCTGAAGGGTGAATCAGAAGAAGCAGAAGAAGGAGAAGGAGAAGGTGAAGTCTGGAGGGTGAATCAGAAGAAGCAGAAGAAGGAGAAGGAGAAGGTGAAGTTTAGAGGGTGACTCAGAAAAAGCAGAAGAAGGAGAAGGAGAAGGTGAAGTCTGGAGGGTGAATCAGAAGAAGAAGGATAAGGAGAAGGAGAAGGTGAAGTCTGGAGGGTGAATCAGAAGAAGCAGAAGAAGGAGAAGGAGAAGGTGAAGTCTGGAGGGTGAATCAGAAGAAGTAGAAGAAGGAGAAGGAGAAGGTGAAGTCTGGAGGGTGAAGCAGAAGAAGTAGAAGAAGGAGAAGGAAAAGGTGAAGTCAGGAGGGTGAATCAGAAGAAGTAGAAGAAGGAGAAGGAGAAGGTGAAGTCAGGAGGGTGAATCAGAAGAAGCAGAAGAAGGAGAAGGAGAAGGTGAAGTCCGGAGGGTGAATCAGAAGAATCAGAAGAAGGAGAAGGAGAAGGTGAAGTCTGGAGGGTGAATCAGAAGAAGGAGAAGAAAGAGAAGGAGAAGTTGAAGTCTGGAGGGTGAAGCAGAAGAGGCAGAAGAAGGAGAAGGAGAAGGTGAAGACTGGAGGGTGAATCAGAAGAAGTAGAAGAAGGAGAAGGAGAAGGTGAAGTCTGGAGGGTGAATCAGAAGAAGCAGAAGAAGAAGGAGAAGGTGAAGTCTGGAGGGTGAATCAGAAGAAGCAGAAGAAGGAGAAGGAGAAGGTGAAGTCTGGAGGGTGAATCTGAAGAAGCAGAAGAAGGACAAGGAGAAGATGAAGTCTGGAGGGTAAATCAGAAGAAGTAGAAGAAGGAGAAGGAGAAGGTGAGGTCTGGAGGGTGAATCAGAAGAAGCAGAAGAAGGAGAAGGAGAAGTTGAAGTCTGGTGGGTGAATCAGAAGAAGCAGAAGAAGGAGAAGGAGAAGGTGAAGTCTGGAGGGTGAATCACAACAAGCAGAAGAAGGAGAAGGAGAAGGTGAAGTCAGGAGGGTGAATCAGAAGAAGCAGAAGAAGGAAAAGGAGAAGGTGAAGTTAGAAGGGTTAATCAGAAGAAGCAGAAGAAGGAGAAGGAGAAGGTGAAGTCAGCGGGGTGAAGCAGAAGAAGTAGAAGAAGGACAAGGAGAAGGTGAAGTCAGGAGGGTGAAGCAGAAGAAGCAGAAGAAGGAGAAGGAGAAGGTGAAGTCTGGAGGGAGCAGCAGAAGAAGCAGAAGAAGGAGAAGGAGAAGGTGAAGTCTGGAGGGTGAAGCAGAAGAAGCAGATAAAGGAGAAGGAGAAGGTGAAGTCTGGAGGGTGAATCAGAAGAAGTAGAAGAAGGAGAAGGAGAAGGTGAAGTCAGGAGGGTGAAGCAGAAGAAGCAGAAGAAGGAGAAGGAGAAGGTGAAGTCTGGAGGTTGAAGCAGAAGAAGCAGAAGAAGGAGAAGGAGAAGGTGAAGTCTGGAGGGCGAAGCAGAAGAAGCAGAAGAAGGAGGTGAAGTCTGGAGGGTGAAGCAGAAGAAGCAGAAGAAGGAGAAGGAGAAGGTGAAGTCAGGGGGGTGAATCAGAAGAAGTAGAAGAAGGAGAAGGAGAAGGTGAAGTCAGGAGGGTGAAGCAGAAGAAGCAGAAGAAGGAGAAGGAGAAGGGGAAGTCTGGAGGGTGAAGCAGAAGAAGCAGAATAAGAAGAAGGAGAAGGTGAAGTCTGGAGGGTGAAGCAGAAGAAGCAGAAGAAGGTGAAGGAGATGGTGAAGTCAGGAGGGTGAATCAGAAGAAGTAGAAGAAGGAGAAGGAGAAGGTGAAGTCTGGAGGGTGAATCAGAAGAAGTAGAAGAAGGAGAAGGAGAAGGTGAAGTCTGGAGGGTGAATCAGAAGAAGTAGAAGAAGGAGAAGGTGAAGTCTGGAGGGTGAATCAGAAGAAGCAGAAGAAGGAGAAGGAGAAGGTGAAGTCTGGAGGGAGAAGCAGAAGAAGTAGAAGAAGGAGAAGGAGAAGGTGAAGTCTGGAGGGTGAATCGGAAGACGTAGAAGAAGGAGAAGGAGAAGGTGAAGTCTGGAGGGTGAATCAGAAGAAGTAGAAGAAGGAGAAGGAGAAGGTGAAGTCTGGAGGGTGAATCAGAAGAAGCAGAAGAAGGAGAAGGAGAAGGTGAAGTCTGGAGGGTGAATCAGAAGAAGTAGAAGAAGGAGAAGGAGAAAGTGTAGACTGGAGGGTGAATCAGAAGAAGTAGACGAAGGAGAAGGAGAAGGTGAAGTCTGGAGGGTGAATCAGAAGAAGCAGAAGAAGGAGAAGGAGAAGGTGAAGTCTGGAGGGTGAATCAGAAGAAGTAGAAGAAGGAGAAGGATAAGGTGAAGTCTGGAGGGTGAATCAGAAGAAGCAGAAGAAGGAGAAGGAGAAGGTGAAGTCTGGAGGGTGAATCAGAAGAAGCAGAAGAAGGAGAAGGAGAAGGTGAAGTCTGGAGGGTGAATCAGAAGAAGCAGAAGAAGGAGAAGGAGAAGGTGAAGTCTGGAGGGTGAATCAGAAGAAGCAGAAGAAGTAGAAGGAGAAGGTGAAGTCTGGAGGGTGAATCAGAAGAAGTAGAAGAAGGAGAAGGAGAAGGTGATGTCTGGAGGGTGAATCAGAGGAAGCAGAAGAAGGAGAAGGAGAAGGTGAAGTCAGAAGGGTGAATCAGAAGAAGCAGAAGAAGGAGAAGGAGAAGGTGAAGTCTGGAGGGAGAAGCAGAAGAAGTAGAAGAAGGAGAAGGGGAAGGTGAAGTCTGGAGGGTGAATCAGAAGAAGTAGAAGAAGGAGAAGGAGAAGGTGAAGTCTGGAGGGTGAATCGGAAGAAGTAGAAGAAGGAGAAGGAGAAGGTGAAGTCTGGAGGGTGAATCAGAAGAAGCAGAAGAAGGAGAAGGAGAAGGTGAAGACTGGAGGGTGAATCAGAAGAAGTAGAAGAAGGAGAAGGAGAAGGTGAAGTCTGGAGGGAGAATCAGAAGAAGTAGAAGAAGGAGAAGGAGAAGGTGAAGACTGGAGGGTGAATCAGAAGAAGCAGAAGAAGGAGAAGGAGAAGGTGAAGTCTGGAGGGTGAATCAGAAGATGTAGAAGAAGGAGAAGGAGAAGGTGAAGTCTGGAGGGTGAATCAGAAGAAGCAGAAGAAGGAGAAGGTGAAGTCTGAAGGGTGAATCAGAAGAAGCAGAAGAAGGAGAAGGAGAAGGTGAAGTCTGGAGGGTGAATCAGAAGAAGCAGAAGAAGGAGAAGGAGAAGGTGAAGTTTGGAGGGTGACTCAGAAGAAGCAGAAGAAGGAGAAGGAGAAGGTGAAGTCTGGAGGGTGAATCAGAAGAAGAAGGATAAGGAGAAGGAGAAGGTGAAGTCTGGAGGGTGAATCAGAAGAAGCAGAAGAAGGAGAAGGAGAAGGTGAAGTCTGGAGGGTGAATCAGAAGAAGTTGAAGAAGGAGAAGGAGAAGGTGAAGTCTGGAGGGTGAAGCAGAAGAAGTAGAAGAAGGAGAAGGAAAAGGTGAAGTCAGGAGGGTGAATCAGAAGAAGTAGAAGAAGGAGAAGGAGAAGGTGAAGTCAGGAGGGTGAATCAGAAGAAGCAGAAGAAGGAGAAGGAGAAGGTGAAGTCCGGAGGGTGAATCAGAAGAATCAGAAGGAGAAGGAGAAGGTGAAGTCTGGAGGGTGAATCAGAAGAAGTAGAAGAAGGAGAAGGAGAAGGTGAAGTCTGGAGGGTGAATCAGAAGAAGTAGAAGAAGAAGGAGAAGGTGAAGTCTGGAGGGTGAATCAGAAGAAGCAGAAGAAGGAGAAGGAGAAGGTGAAGTCTGGAGGGTGAATCTGAAGAAGCAGAAGAAGGAGAAGGAGAAGATGAAGTCTGGAGGGTGAATCAGAAGAAGTAGAAGAAGGAGAAGGAGAAGGTGAGGTCTGGAGGGTGAATCAGAAGAAGCAGAAGAAGGAGAAGGAGAAGTTGAAGTCTGGTGGGTGAATCAGAAGAAGCAGAAGAAGGAGCAGGAGAAGGTGAAGTCTGGAGTGTGAATCAGAAGAAGCAGAAGAAGGAGAAGGAGAAGGTGAAGTCAGGAGGGTGAATCAGAAGAAGCAGAAGAAGGAAAAGGAGAAGGTGAAGTTAGAAGGGTGAATCAGAAGAAGCAGAAGAAGGAGAAGGAGAAGGTGAAGTCAGGGGGGTGAAGCAGAAGAAGTAGAAGAAGGACAAGGAGAAGGTGAAGTCAGGAGGGTGGAGCAGAAGAAGCAGAAGAAGGAGAAGGAGAAGGTGAAGTCTGGAGGGCGCAGCAGAAGAAGCAGAAGAAGGAGAAGGAGAAGGTGAAGTCTGGAGGGTGAAGCAGAAGAAGCAGAAGAAGGAGAAGGAGAAGGTGAAGTCTGGAGGGTGAATCAGAAGAAGCAGAAGAAGGAGAAGGAGAAGGTAAAGTCTGGAGGGTGAAGCAGAAGAAGCAGAAGAAGGAGAAGGAGAAGGTGAAGTCTGGAGGGTGAAGCAGAAGAAGCAGAAGAAGGTGATGGAGATGGTGAAGTCAGGAGGGTGAATCAGAAGAAGTAGAAGAAGGAGAAGGAGAAGGTGAAGTCTGGAGGGTGAATCAGAAGAAGTAGAAGAAGGAGAAGGAGAAGGTGAAGTCTGGAGGGTGAAGCAGAAGAAGTAGAAGAAGGAGAAGGAAAAGGTGAAGTCAGGAGGGTGAATCAGAAGAAGTAGAAGAAGGAGAAGGAGAAGGTGAAGTCAGGAGGGTGAATCAGAAGAAGCAGAAGAAGGAGAAGGAGAAGGTGAAGTCCGGAGGGTGAATCAGAAGAATCAGAAGAAGGAGAAGGAGAAGGTGAAGTCTGGAGGGTGAATCAGAAGAAGGAGAAGAAAGAGAAGGAGAAGTTGAAGTCTGGAGGGTGAAGCAGAAGAGGCAGAAGAAGGAGAAGGAGAAGGTGAAGACTGGAGGGTGAATCAGAAGAAGTAGAAGAAGGAGAAGGAGAAGGTGAAGTCTGGAGGGTGAATCAGAAGAAGCAGAAGAAGAAGGAGAAGGTGAAGTCTGGAGGGTGAATCAGAAGAAGCAGAAGAAGGAGAAGGAGAAGGTGAAGTCTGGAGGGTGAATCTGAAGAAGCAGAAGAAGGAGAAGGAGAAGATGAAGTCTGGAGGGTGAATCAGAAGAAGTAGAAGAAGGAGAAGGAGAAGGTGAGGTCTGGAGGGTGAATCAGAAGAAGCAGAAGAAGGAGAAGGAGAAGTTGAAGTCTGGTGGGTGAATCAGAAGAAGCAGAAGAAGGAGAAGAAGAAGGTGAAGTCTGGAGGGTGAATCAGAAGAAGCAGAAGAAGGAGAAGGAGAAGGTGAAGTCAGGAGGGTGAATCAGAAGAAGCAGAAGAAGGAAAAGGAGAAGGTGAAGTTAGAAGGGTGAATCAGAAGAAGCAGAAGAAGGAGAAGGAGAAGGTGAAGTCAGGGGGGTGAAGCAGAAGAAGTAGAAGAAGGACAAGGAGAAGGTGAAGTCAGGAGGGTGAAGCAGAAGAAGCAGAAGAAGGAGAAGGAGAAGGTGAAGTCTGGAGGGCGCAGCAGAAGAAGCAGAAGAAGGAGAAGGAGAAGGTGAAGTCTGGAGGGTGAAGCAGAAGAAGCAGATAAAGGAGAAGGAGAAGGTGAAGTCTGGAGGGTGAATCAGAAGAAGTAGAAGAAGGAGAAGGGGAAGGTGAAGTCAGGAGGGTGAAGCAGAAGAAGCAGAAGAAGGAGAAGGAGAAGGTGAAGTCTGGAGGGTGAAGCAGAAGAAGCAGAAGAAGGAGAAGGAGAAGGTGAAGTCTGCAGGGTGAAGCAGAAGAAGCAGAAGAAGGAGAAGGAGAAGGTGAAGTCTGGAGGGTGAAGCAGAAGAAGCAGAAGAAGGAGAAGGAGAAGGTGAAGTCAGGGGGGTGAAGCAGAAGAAGTAGAAGAAGGAGAAGGAGAAGGTGAAGTCAGGAGGGTGAAGCAGAAGAAGCAGAAGAAGGAGAAGGAGAAGGGGAAGTCTGGAGGGTGAAGCAGAAGAAGCAGAATAAGAAGAAGGAGAAGGTGAAGTCTGGAGGGTGAAGCAGAAGAAGCAGAAGAAGGTGAAGGAGATGGTGAAGACAGGAGGGTGAATCAGAAGAAGTAGAAGAAGGAGAAGGAGAAGGTGAAGTCTGGAGGGTGAATCAGAAGAAGTAGAAGAAGGAGAAGGAGAAGGTGAAGTCTGGAGGGTGAATCAGAAGAAGTAGAAGAAGGAGAAGGTGAAGTCTGGAGGGTGAATCAGAAGAAGCAGAAGAAGGAGAAGGAGAAGGTGAAGTCTGGAGGGAGAAGCAGAAGAAGTAGAAGAAGGAGATGGAGAAGGTGAAGTCTGGAGGGTGAATCGGAAGACGTAGAAGAAGGAGAAGGAGAAGGTGAAGTCTGGAGGGTGAATCAGAAGAAGCAGAAGAAGGAGAAGGAGAAGGTGAAGTCTGGAGGGTGAATCAGAAGAAGCAGAAGAAGGAGAAGGAGAAGGTGAAGTCTGGAGGGTGAATCAGAAGAAGTAGAAGAAGGAGAAGGAGAAAGTGTAGACTGGAGGGTGGATCAGAAGAAGTAGACGAAGGAGAAGGAGAAGGTGAAGTCTGGAGGGTGAATCAGAAGAAGCAGAAGAAGGAGAAGGAGAAGGTGAAGTCTGGAGGGTGAATCAGAAGAAGTAGAAGAAGGAGAAGGATAAGGTGAAGTCTGGAGGGTGAATCAGAAGAAGCAGAAGAAGGAGAAGGAGAAGGTGAAGTCTGGAGGGAGAAGCAGAAGAAGTAGAAGAAGGAGAAGGAGAAGGTGAAGTCTGGAGGGTGAATCGGAAGAAGTAGAAGAAGGAGAAGGAGAAGGTGAAGTCTGGAGGGTGAATCAGAAGAAGTAGAAGAAGGAGAAGGAGAAGGTGAAGTCTGGAGGGTGAATCAGAAGAAGCAGAAGAAGGAGAAGGAGAAGGTGAAGTCTGGAGGGTGAATCAGAAGAAGCAGAAGAAGGAGAAGGAGAAGGTGAAGTCTGGAGGGTGAATCAGAAGAAGCAGAAGAAGTAGAAGGAGAAGGTGAAGTCTGGAGGGTGGATCAGAAGAAGTAGAAGAAGGAGAAGGAGAAGGTGATGTCTGGAGGGTGAATCAGAGGAAGCAGAAGAAGGAGAAGGAGAAGGTGAAGTCAGAAGGGTGAATCAGAAGAAGCAGAAGAAGGAGAAGGAGAAGGTGATGTCTGGAGGGTGAATCAGAAGAAGCAGAAGAAGGAGAAGGAGAAGGTGAAGTCTGGAGGGAGAAGCAGAAAAAGTAGAAGAAGGAGAAGGAGAAGGTGAAGTCTGGAGGGTGAATCAGAAGAAGTAGAAGAAGGAGAAGGAGAAGGTGAAGTCTGGAGGGTGAATCGGAAGAAGTAGAAGAAGGAGAAGGAGAAGGTGAAGTCTGGAGGGTGAATCAGAAGAAGCAGAAGAAGAAGAAGGAGAAGGTGAAGTCGTTAGTGTGAATCAGAAGAAGTAGAAGAAGGAGAAGGAGAAGGTATAGTCTCGAGGGTGAATCAGAAGAAGTGGACGAAGGAGAAGGAGAAGGTGAAGTCTGGAGGGTGAATCAGAAGATGCAGAAGAAGGAGAAGGAGAAGATGAAGTCTGGCGGGTGAATCAGAAGAAGTAGAAGAAGGAGAAGGAGAAGGTGAAGTCTGGAGGGTGAATCAGAAGAAGCAGAAGAAGGAGAAGGAGAAGGTGAAGTCTGGAGGGTGAATCAGAAGAAGCAGAAGAAGGAGAAGGAGAAGGTGAAGTCTGGAGGGTGAATCAGAAGAAGGAGAAGGAGAAGGTGAAGTCTGGAGGGTGAATCAGAAGAAGCAGAAGAAGGAGAAGGAGAAGGTGAAGTCTGGAGGGTGAATCAGAAGAAGTAGAAGAAGGAGAAGGAGAAGGTGAAGTCTGGAGGGTGAATCAGAAGAAGCAGAAGAAGGAGAAGGAGAAGGTGAAGTCAGGAGGGTGAATCAGAAGAAGCAGAAGAAGGAGAAGGAGAAGGTGAAGTCTGGAGGGTGAATCAGAAGAAGCAGAAGAAGGAGAAGGAGAATGTGTAGTCTGGAGGGTGAATCAGAAGAAGTAGAAGAAGGAGAAGGAGAAGTTGAAGTCTGGAGGGTGAAGCAGAAGAAGTAGAAGAAGGAGAAGGAGAAGGTGAAGTCAGGAGGGTGAATCAGAAGAAGCAGAAGAAGGATAAAGGAGAAGGTGAAGTCTGGAGGGTGAATCAGAAGAATCAGAAGAAGGAGAAGGAGAAGGTGAAGTCTGGAGGGTGAATCAGAAGAAGCAGAAGAAAGAGAAGGAGAAGGTGAAGTCTGGAGAGTGAAGCAGAAGAAGCAGAAGAAGGAGAAGGAGAAGGTGAAGACTGGAGGGTAAATCAGAAGATGTAGAAGAAGGAGAAGGAGAAGGTGAAGTCTGGAGGGTGAATCAGAAGAAGTCGAAGAAGGAGAAGGAGAAGGTGAAGTCTGGAGGGTGAATCAGAAGAAGCAGAAGAAGGAGAAGGAGAAGATGAAATCTGGAGGGTGAATCAATAGAAGTAGAAGAAGGAGAAGGAGAAGGTGAGGTCTGGAGGGTGAATCAGAAGAAGCAGAAGAAGGAGAAGGAGATGGTGAAGTCTGGAGGGTGAATCAGAAGACGCAGAAGAAGGAGGAGGAGAAGGTGAAGTATTGAGGGAGAAGCAGAAGAAGCAGAAGAAGGAGAAGGAGAAGGTGAAGTCTGGAGGGCGCAGCTGAAGAAGCAGAAGAAGGAGAAGGTGAAGTCTGGAGGGTGAAGCAGAAGAAGCAGAAGAAGGAGAAGGAGAAGGTGAAGTCTGGAGGGTGAATCAGAAGAAGCAGAAGAAGGAGAAGGAGAAGGTGAAGTCAGGAGGGTGAATCAGAAGAAGCAGAAGAAGGAGAAGGAGAAGGTGAAGTTAGGAGGGTGAATCAGGAGAAGCAGAAGAAGGAGACGGAGAAGGTGAAGTCAGGGGGGTGAAGCACAAGAAGTAGAAGAAGGAGAAGGAGAAGGTGAAGTCAGGATGGTGAAGCAGAAGAAGCAGAAGAAGGAGAAGGAGAAGGTGAAGTCTGGAGGGCGCAGCAGAAGAAGCAGAAGAAGGAAAAGGAGAAGGTGAATTCTGGAGGGTGAAGCAGAAGAAGCAGAAGAAGGAGAAGCTGAAGGTGAAGTCTGGAGGGTGAATCAGAAGAAGTAGAAGAAGGAGACGGAGAAGGTGAAGTCAGGAGGGTGAAGCAGAAGAAGCAGAAGAAGGAGAAGGAGAAGGTGAAGTCTGGAGGGTGAAGCAGAAGAAGCAGAAGAAGGAGAAGGAGAAGGTAAAGTCTGGAGGGCGAAGCAGAAGAAGCAGAAGAAGGAGAAGGAGAAGGTGAAGTCTGGAGGGTGAAGCAGAAGAAGCAGAAGAAGGAGAAGGAGAAGGTGAAGTCTGGAGGGTGAATCAGAAGAAGTAGATGAAGGAGAAGGAGAAGGTGAAGTCAGGAGGGTGAAGCAGAAGAAGCAGAAGAAGGAGAAGGAGAAGGTGAAGTCTGGAGAGTGAAGCAGAAGAAGCAGAAGAAGGAGAAGGAGAAGGTGAAGTCTGGAGGGTGAAGCAGAAGAAGCAGAAGAAGGAGAAGGAGAAGGTGAAGTCAGGAGGGTGAATCAGAAGAAGTAGAAGAAGGAGAAGGAGAAGGTGAAGTCTGGAGGGTGAATCAGAAGAAGTAGAAGAAGGAGAAGGAGAAGGTGAAGTCTGGAGGGTGAAGCAGAAGAAGCAGAAGAAGGAGAAGGAGAAGGTGAAGTCTGGAGAGTGAAGCAGAAGAAGCAGAAGGAGAAGGAGAAGGTGAAGTCTGGAGGGTGAAGCAGAAGAAGCAGAAGAAGGAGAAGGAGAAGGTGAAGTCAGGAGGGTGAATCAGAAGAAGTAGAAGAAGGAGAAGGAGAAGGTGAAGTCTGGAGGGTGAATCAGAAGAAGTAGAAGAAGGAGAAGGAGAAGGTGAAGTCTGGAGGGTGAATCAGAAGAAGCAGAAGAAGTAGAAGGAGAAGGTAAAGTCTGGAGGGTGAATCAGAAGAAGTAGAAGAAGGAGAAGGAGAAGGTGATGTCTGGAGGGTGAATCAGAAGAAGCAGAAGAAGCAGAAGGAGAAGGTGAAGTCAGGAGGGTGAATCAGAAGAAGCAGAAGAAGGAGAAGGAGAAGGTGAAGTCTGGAGGGTGAATCAGAAGAAGCAGAAGAAGGAGGAGGAGAAGGTGAAGTATTGAGGGAGAAGCAGAAGAAGTAGAAGAAGGAGAAGGAGAAGGTGAAGTCTGGAGGGTGAATCAGAAGAAGTAGAAGAAGGAGAAGGAGAAGGTGAAGTCTGGAGGGTGAATCAGAAGAAGTAGAAGAAGGAGAAGGAGAAGGTGAAGTCTGGAGGGTGAATCAGAAGAAGCAGAAGAAGGAGGAGGAGAAGGTGAAGTATTGAGGGAGAAGCAGAAGAAGTAGAAGAAGGAGAAGGAGAAGGTGAAGTCTGGAGGGTGAATCAGAAGAAGTAGAAGAAGGAGAAGGAGAAGGTGAAGTCTGGAGGGTTAATCAGAAGAAGCAGAAGAAGGAGAAGGAGAAGGTGAAGTCTGGAGGGTGAATCAGAAGAAGCAGAAGAAGGAGAAGGAGAAGGTGAAGTCTGGAGGGTGAATCAGAAGAAGTAGAAGAAGGAGAAGGAGAAGGTGAAGTCTGGAGGGTGAAGCAGAAGAAGTAGAAGGAGAAGGAGAAGGTGAAGTCAGGAGGGTGAATCAGAAGATGTAGAAGAAGGAGAAGGAGAAGGTGAAGTCAGGAGGGTGAATCAGAAGAAGCAGAAGAAGGAGAAGGAGAAGGTGAAGTCTGGAGGGTGAATCAGAAGAATCAGAAGAAGGAGAAGGAGAAGGTGAAGTCTGGAGGGTGAATCAGAAGAAGCAGAAGAAAGAGAAGGAGAAGGTGAAGTCTGGAGGGTGAAGCAGAAGAAGCAGAAGAAGGAGAAGGAGAAGGTGAAGACTGGAGGGTGAATCAGAAGAAGTAGAAGAAGGAGAAGGAGAAGGTGAAGTCTGGAGGGTGAATCAGAAGAAGTAGAAGAAGGAGAAGGAGAAGGTGAAGTCTGGAGGGTGAATCAGAAGAAGCAGAAGAAGGAGGAGGAGAAGGTGAAGTATTGAGGGAGAAGCAGAAGAAGTAGAAGAAGGAGAAGGAGAAGGTGAAGTCTGGAGGGTGAATCAGAAGAAGTAGAAGAAGGAGAAGGAGAAGGTGAAGTCTGGAGGGTGAATCAGAAGAAGCAGAAGAAGGAGAAGGAGAAGGTGAAGTCGTTAGGGTGAATCAGAAGAAGTAGAAGAAGGAGAAGGAGAAGGTGAAGTATGGAGGGTGAAGCAGAAGAAGCAGAAGAAGGAGAAGGAGAAGGTGAAGTCTGGAGGGCGAAGCAGAGGAAGCAGAAGAAGGAGAAGGAGAAGGTAAAGTCTGGAGGGTGAAGCAGAAGAAGCAGAAGAAGGAAAAGGAGAAGGTGAAGTCTGGAGGGTGAATCAGAAGAAGTAGAAGAAGGAGAAGGAGAAGGTGAAGTCAGGAGGGTGAAGCAGAAGAAGCAGAAGAAGGAGAAGGAGAAGGTGAAGTCTGGAGGGTGTAGCAGAAGAAGGAGAAGGAGAAGGTGAAGTCTGGAGGGTGAAGCAGAAGAAGCAGAAGAAGGAGAAGGAGAAGGTGAAGTCAGGAGGGTGAATCAGAAGAAGTAGATGAAGGAGAAGGAGAAGGTGAAGTCTGGAGGGTGAATCAGAAGAAGTAGAAGAAGGAGAAGGAGAATGTGAAGTCTGGAGGGTGAATCAGAAGAAGTGGAAGAAGGAGAAGGAGAAGGTGAAGTCTGGAGGGTGAATCAGAAGAAGCAGAAGAAGGAGAAGGAGAAGGTGAAGTCTGGAGGGAGAAGCAGAAGAAGTAGAAGAAGGAGAAGGAGAAGGTGAAGTCTGGAGGGTGAATCAGAAGAAGGAGAAGAAGGAGAAGGAGAAGGTGAAGTCTGGAGGGTGAATCAGAAGAAGTAGAAGAAGGAGAAGGAGAAGGTGAAGTCTGGAGGGTGAATCAGAAGAAGCAAAAGAAGGAGAAGGAGAAGGGGAAGTCTGGAGGGTGAATCAGAAGAAGTAGAAGAAGGAGAAGGAGAAGGTGTAGTCTGGAGGGTGAATCAGAAGAAGTAGACGAAGGAGAAGGAGAAGGTGAAGTCTGGAGGGTGAATCAGAAGAAGCAGAAGAAGGAGAAGGAGAAGGTGAAGTCTGGAGGGTGAATCAGAAGAAGTAGAAGAAGGAGAAGGAGAAGGTGAAGTCAGGAGGGTGAATCAGAAGAAGCAGAAGAAGGAGAAGGAGAAGGTGAAGTCTGGAGGGTGAATCAGAAGAAGCAGAAGAAGGAAATGGAGAAGGTGAAGACTGGAGGGTGAATCAGAAGAAGTAGAAGAAGGAGAAGGAGAAGGTGAAGTCTGGAGGGTGAATCAGAAGAAGGAGAAGAAGGAGAAGGAGAAGGCGAAGTCTGGAGGGTGAATCAGAAGAAGCAGAAGAAGCAGAAGGAGAAGGTGAAGTCTGGAGGGTGAATCAGAAGAAGCAGAAGAAGGAGAAGGAGAAGATGAAGTCTGGAGGGTGAATCAGAAGAAGTAGAAGAAGGAGAAGGAGAAGGTGAGGTCTGGAGGGCGAATCAGAAGAAGCAGAAGAAGCAGAAGGAGAAGGTGAAGTCAGGAGGGTGAATCAGAAGAAGCAGAAGAAGCAGAAGGAGAAGGTGAAGTCAGGAGGGTGAATCAGAAGAAGCAGAAGAAGGAGAAGGAGAAGGTGAAGTCTGGAGGGTGAATCAGAAGAAGCAGAAGAAGGAGGAGGAGAAGGTGAAGTATTGAGGGAGAAGCAGAAGAAGTAGAAGAAGGAGAAGGAGAAGGTGAAGTCTGGAGGGTGAATCAGAAGAAGTAGAAGAAGGAGAAGGAGAAGGTGAAGTCTGGAGGGTGAATCAGAAGAAGTAGAAGAAGGAGAAGGAGAAGGTGAAGTCTGGAGGGTGAATCAGAAGAAGCAGAAGAAGGAGGAGGAGAAGGTGAAGTATTGAGGGAGAAGCAGAAGAAGTAGAAGAAGGAGAAGGAGAAGGTGAAGTCTGGAGGGTGAATCAGAAGAAGTAGAAGAAGGAGAAGGAGAAGGTGAAGTCTGGAGGGTTAATCAGAAGAAGCAGAAGAAGGAGAAGGAGAAGGTGAAGTCTGGAGGGTGAATCAGAAGAAGCAGAAGAAGGAGAAGGAGAAGGTGAAGTCTGGAGGGTGAATCAGAAGAAGTAGAAGAAGGAGAAGGAGAAGGTGAAGTCTGGAGGGTGAAGCAGAAGAAGTAGAAGGAGAAGGAGAAGGTGAAGTCAGGAGGGTGAATCAGAAGATGTAGAAGAAGGAGAAGGAGAAGGTGAAGTCAGGAGGGTGAATCAGAAGAAGCAGAAGAAGGAGAAGGAGAAGGTGAAGTCTGGAGGGTGAATCAGAAGAATCAGAAGAAGGAGAAGGAGAAGGTGAAGTCTGGAGGGTGAATCAGAAGAAGCAGAAGAAAGAGAAGGAGAAGGTGAAGTCTGGAGGGTGAAGCAGAAGAAGCAGAAGAAGGAGAAGGAGAAGGTGAAGACTGGAGGGTGAATCAGAAGAAGTAGAAGAAGGAGAAGGAGAAGGTGAAGTCTGGAGGGTGAATCAGAAGAAGTAGAAGAAGGAGAAGGAGAAGGTGAAGTCTGGAGGGTGAATCAGAAGAAGCAGAAGAAGGAGGAGGAGAAGGTGAAGTATTGAGGGAGAAGCAGAAGAAGTAGAAGAAGGAGAAGGAGAAGGTGAAGTCTGGAGGGTGAATCAGAAGAAGTAGAAGAAGGAGAAGGAGAAGGTGAAGTCTGGAGGGTGAATCAGAAGAAGCAGAAGAAGGAGAAGGAGAAGGTGAAGTCGTTAGGGTGAATCAGAAGAAGTAGAAGAAGGAGAAGGAGAAGGTGAAGTATGGAGGGTGAAGCAGAAGAAGCAGAAGAAGGAGAAGGAGAAGGTGAAGTCTGGAGGGCGAAGCAGAGGAAGCAGAAGAAGGAGAAGGAGAAGGTAAAGTCTGGAGGGTGAAGCAGAAGAAGCAGAAGAAGGAAAAGGAGAAGGTGAAGTCTGGAGGGTGAATCAGAAGAAGTAGAAGAAGGAGAAGGAGAAGGTGAAGTCAGGAGGGTGAAGCAGAAGAAGCAGAAGAAGGAGAAGGAGAAGGTGAAGTCTGGAGGGTGTAGCAGAAGAAGGAGAAGGAGAAGGTGAAGTCTGGAGGGTGAAGCAGAAGAAGCAGAAGAAGGAGAAGGAGAAGGTGAAGTCAGGAGGGTGAATCAGAAGAAGTAGATGAAGGAGAAGGAGAAGGTGAAGTCTGGAGGGTGAATCAGAAGAAGTAGAAGAAGGAGAAGGAGAATGTGAAGTCTGGAGGGTGAATCAGAAGAAGTGGAAGAAGGAGAAGGAGAAGGTGAAGTCTGGAGGGTGAATCAGAAGAAGCAGAAGAAGGAGAAGGAGAAGGTGAAGTCTGGAGGGAGAAGCAGAAGAAGTAGAAGAAGGAGAAGGAGAAGGTGAAGTCTGGAGGGTGAATCAGAAGAAGGAGAAGAAGGAGAAGGAGAAGGTGAAGTCTGGAGGGTGAATCAGAAGAAGTAGAAGAAGGAGAAGGAGAAGGTGAAGTCTGGAGGGTGAATCAGAAGAAGCAAAAGAAGGAGAAGGAGAAGGGGAAGTCTGGAGGGTGAATCAGAAGAAGTAGAAGAAGGAGAAGGAGAAGGTGTAGTCTGGAGGGTGAATCAGAAGAAGTAGACGAAGGAGAAGGAGAAGGTGAAGTCTGGAGGGTGAATCAGAAGAAGCAGAAGAAGGAGAAGGAGAAGGTGAAGTCTGGAGGGTGAATCAGAAGAAGTAGAAGAAGGAGAAGGAGAAGGTGAAGTCTGGAGGGTGAATCAGAAGAAGCAGAAGAAGGAGAAGGAGAAGGTGAAGTCTGGAGGGTGTATCAGAAGAAGCAGAAGAAGGAGAAGGAGAAGGTGAAGTCTGGAGGGTGTATCAGAAGAAGCAGAAGAAGGAGAAGGAGAAGGTGAAGTCTGGAGGGTGAATCAGAAGAAGCAGAAAAAGTAGAAGGAGAAGGTGATGTCTGGAGGGTGAATCAGAAGAAGTAGAAGAAGGAGAAGGAGAAGGTGAAATCTGGAGGGTGAATCAGAAGAAGCAGAAGCAGGAGAAGGAGAAGGTGAAGTCAGGAGGGTGAATCAGAAGAAGCAGAAGAAGGAGAAGGAGAAGGTGAAGTCTGGAGGGTGAATCAGAAGAAGCAGAAGAAGGAAATGGAGAAGGTGAAGACTGGAGGGTGAATCAGAAGAAGTAGAAGAAGGAGAAGGAGAAGGTGAAGTCTGGAGGGTGAATCAGAAGAAGGAGAAGAAGGAGAAGGAGAAGGCGAAGTCTGGAGGGTGAATCAGAAGAAGCAGAAGAAGCAGAAGGAGAAGGTGAAGTCTGGAGGGTGAATCAGAAGAAGCAGAAGAAGGAGAAGGAGAAGATGAAGTCTGGAGGGTGAATCAGAAGAAGTAGAAGAAGGAGAAGGAGAAGGTGAGGTCTGGAGGGCGAATCAGAAGAAGAAGAAGAAGGAGAAGGAGAAGGTGAAGTCTGAAGGGTGAATCCGAAGATGCAGAAGAAGGAGAAGGAGAAGGTGAAGTCTGGTGGGTGAATCAGAAGAAGCAGAAGAAGGAGAAGGAGAAGTTGAAGTCTGGAGGGTGAATCAGAAGAAGCAGAAGAAGGAGAAGGAGAAGGTGAAGTCTGGAGGGTGAATCAGAAGAAGTAGAAGAAGGAGAAGGAGAAGGTGAAGTCTGAAGGGTGAATCAGAAGAAGTAGAAGAAGGAGAAGGAGAAGGTGAAGTCTGGAGGGTGAATCAGAAGAAGCAGAAGAAGGAGAAGGAGAAGGTGATGTCTGGAGGGTGAATCAGAAGAAGCAGAAGAAGGAGAAGGAGAAGATGAAGTCTGGAGGGTAAATCAGAAGAAGTAGAAGAAGGAGAAGGAGAAGGTGAAGTCTGGAGGTTGAATCAGAAGAAGCAGAAGAAGGAGAAGGAGAAGGTGAAGTCTGGAGGGTGAAGCAGAAGAAGCAGAAGAAGGAGAAGGAGAAGGTGAAGTCTGGAGGGTGAATCAGAAGAAGCAGAATAAGGAGAAGGAGAAGGTGAAGTCTGGAGGGTGAATCAGAAGAAGCAGAAGAAGGAGAAGGAGAAGGTGAAGTCTGGAGGGTGAATCAGAAGAAGTAGAAGAAGGAGAAGGAGAAGGTGAAGTCTGGAGGGTGAAGCAGAAGAAGTAGAAGAAGGAGAAGGAGAAGGTGAAGTCAGGAGGGTGAATCAGAAGAAGTAGAAGAAGGAGAAGAAGAAGGTGAAGTCAGGAGGGTGAATCAGAAGAAGCAGAAGAAGGAGAAGGAGAAGGTGAAGTCTGGAAGGTGAATCAGAAGAATCAGAAGAAGGAGAAGGAGAAGGTGAAGTCTGGAGGGTCAATCAGAAGAAGCAGAAGAAAGAGAAGGAGAAGGTGAAGTCTGGAGGGTGAAGCAGAAGGAGCAGAAGGAGGAGAAGGAGAAGGTGAAGGCTGGAGGGTGAATCAGAAGAAGTAGAAGAAGGAGAAGGAGAAGGTGAAGTCTGGAGGGTGAATCAGAAGAAGTCGAAGAAGGAGAAGGAGAAGGTGAAGTCTGGAGGGTGAATCAGAAGAAGCAGAAGAAGGAGAAGGAGAAGGTGAATTCTGGAGTGTGAATCAGAAGAAGCAGAAGAAGGAGAAGGAGAAGATGAAGTCTGGAGGGCGAATCAGAAGAAGTAGAAGAAGGAGAAGGAGAAGGTGAGGTCTGGAGGGTGAATCAGAAGAAGCAGAAGAAGGAGAAGGAGAAGGTGAAGTCAGGAGGGCGAAGCAGAAGAAGCAGAAGAAGGAGAAGGAGAAGGTGAAGTCTGGAGGGTGAAGCAGAAGAAGGAGAAGGTGAAGTCTGGAGGGTGAAGCAGAAGAAGCAGAAGAAGGAGAAGGAGAAGGTGAAGTCAGGAGGGTGAATCAGAAGAAGTAGAAGAAGGAGAAGGAGAAGGTGAAGTCTGGAGGGTGAATCAGGAGAAGCAGAAGAAGGAGAAGGAGAAGGTGAAGTCTGGAGGGAGAAGCAGAAGAAGTAGAAGAAGGAGAAGGGGAAGGTGAAGTCTGGAGGGTGAATCAGAAGAAGGAGAAGAAGGAGAAGGAGAAGGTGAAGTCTGGAGGGTGAATCAGAAGAAGTAGAAGAAGGAGAAGGAGAAGGTGAAGTCTGGAGGGTGAATCAGAAGAAGCAAAAGAAGGAGAAGGAGAAGGTGAAGTCTGGAGGGTGAATCAGAAGAAGCAGAAGAAGGAGAAGGAGAAGGTGTAGTCTGGAGGGTGAATCAGAAGAAGTAGAAGAAGGAGAAGGAGAAGGTGAAGTCTGGAGGGTGAATCAGAAGAAGCAGAAGAAGGAGAAGGAGAAGGTGAAGTCTGGAGGGTGAATCAGAAGAAGTAGAAGAAGGAGAAGGAGAAGGTGAAGTCTGGAGGGTGAATCAGAAGAAGTCGAAGAAGGAGAAGGAGAAGGTGAAGTCTGGAGGGTGAATCAGAAGAAGCAGAAGAAGGAGAAGGAGAAGGTGAAGTCTGGAGGGTGAATCAGAAGAAGCAGAAAAAGTAGAAGGAGAAGGTGATGTCTGGAGGGTGAATCAGAAGAAGTAGAAGAAGGAGAAGGAGAAGGTGAAATCTGGAGGGTGAATCAGAAGAAGCAGAAGAAGGAGAAGGAGAAGGTGAAGTCAGGAGGGTGAATCAGAAGAAGCAGAAGAAGGAGAAGGAGAAGGTGAAGTCTGGAGGGTGAATCAGAAGAAGCAGAAGAAGGAAATGGAGAAGGTGAAGACTGGAGGGTGAATCAGAAGAAGTAGAAGAAGGAAAGGAGAAGGTGAAGTCTGGAGGGTGAATCAGAAGAAGTAGAAGAGGGAGAAGGAGAAGGCGAAGTCTGGAGGGTGAATCAGAAGAAGCAGAGGAAGGAGAAGGAGAAGGTGAAGTCTGGAGGGTGAATCAGAAGAAGCAGAAGAAGGAGAAGGAGAAGATGAAGTCTGGAGGGTGAATCAGAAGAAGTAGAAGAAGGAGAAGGAGAAGGTGAGGTCTGGAGGGCGAATCAGAAGAAGAAGAAGAAGGAGAAGGAGAAGGTGAAGTCTGGAGGGTGAATCAGAAGAAGTAGAAGAAGGAGAAGGAGAAGGTGAAGTCTGAAGGGTGAATCAGAAGAAGTAGAAGAAGGAGAAGGAGAAGGTGAAGTCTGGAGGGTGAATCAGAAGAAGCAGAAGAAGGAGAAGGAGAAGGTGATGTCTGGAGGGTGAATCAGAAGAAGCAGAAGAAGGAGAAGGAGAAGATGAAGTCTGGAGGGTGAATCAGAAGAAGTAGAAGAAGGAGAAGGAGAAGGTGAAGTCTGGAGGTTGAATCAGAAGAAGCAGAAGAAGGAGAAGGAGAAGGTGAAGTCTGGAGGGTGAAGCAGAAGAAGCAGAAGAAGGAGAAGGAGAAGGTGAAGTCTGGAGGGTGAATCAGAAGAAGCAGAAGAAGGAGAAGGAGAAGGTGTAGTCTGGAGGGTGAATCAGAAGAAGCAGAAGAAGGAGAAGGAGAAGGTGAAGTCTGGAGGGTGAATCAGAAGAAGTAGAAGAGGGAGAAGGAGAAGGCGAAGTCTGGAGGGTGAATCAGAAGAAGCAGAGGAAGGAGAAGGAGAAGGTGAAGTCTGGAGGGTGAATCAGAAGAAGCAGAAGAAGGAGAAGGAGAAGATGAAGTCTGGAGGGTGAATCAGAAGAAGTAGAAGAAGGAGAAGGAGAAGGTGAGGTCTGGAGGGCGAATCAGAAGAAGAAGAAGAAGGAGAAGGAGAAGGTGAAGTCTGGAGGGTGAATCAGAAGAAGTAGAAGAAGGAGAAGGAGAAGGTGAAGTCTGAAGGGTGAATCAGAAGAAGTAGAAGAAGGAGAAGGAGAAGGTGAAGTCTGGAGGGTGAATCAGAAGAAGCAGAAGAAGGAGAAGGAGAAGGTGATGTCTGGAGGGTGAATCAGAAGAAGCAGAAGAAGGAGAAGGAGAAGATGAAGTCTGGAGGGTGAATCAGAAGAAGTAGAAGAAGGAGAAGGAGAAGGTGAAGTCTGGAGGTTGAATCAGAAGAAGCAGAAGAAGGAGAAGGAGAAGGTGAAGTCTGGAGGGTGAAGCAGAAGAAGCAGAAGAAGGAGAAGGAGAAGGTGAAGTCTGGAGGGTGAATCAGAAGAAGCAGAAGAAGGAGAAGGAGAAGGTGAAGTCTGGAGGGTGAATCAGAAGAAGCAGAAGAAGGAGAAGGAGAAGGTGAAGTCTGGAGGGTGAATCAGAAGAAGTAGAAGAAGGAGAAGGAGAAGGTGAAGTCTGGAGGGTGAAGCAGAAGAAGTAGAAGAAGGAGAAGGAGAAGGTGAAGTCAGGAGGGTGAATCAGAAGAAGTAGAAGAAGGAGAAGGAGAAAGTGAAGTCAGGAGGGTGAATCAGAAGAAGCAGAAGAAGGAGAAGGAGAAGGTGAAGTCTGGAGGGTGAATCAGAAGAATCAGAAGAAGGAGAAGGAGAAGGTGAAGTCTGGAGGGTGAATCAGAAGAAGCAGAAGAAAGAGAAGGAGAAGGTGAAGTCTGGAGGGTGAAGCAGAAGAAGCAGAAGGAGGAGAAGGCGAAGGTGAAGGCTGGAGGGTGAATCAGAAGAAGTAGAAGAAGGAGAAGGAGAAGGTGAAGTCTGGAGGGTGAATCAGAAGAAGTCGAAGAAGGAGAAGGAGAAGGTGAAGTCTGGAGGGTGAATCAGAAGAAGCAGAAGAAGGAGAAGGAGAAGGTGAATTCTGGAGGGTGAATCAGAAGAAGCAGAAGAAGGAGAAGGAGAAGATGAAGTCTGGAGGGTGAATCAGAAGAAGTAGAAGAAGGAGAAGGAGAAGGTGAGGTCTGGAGGGTGAATCAGAAGAAGCAGAAGAAGGAGAAGGAGAAGGTGAAGTCAGGAGGGCGAAGCAGAAGAAGCAGAAGAAGAAGAAGGAGAAGGTGAAGTCTGGAGGGTGAAGCAGAAGAAGCAGAAGAAGGAGAAGGAGAAGGTGAAGTCTGGAGGGTGAATCAGAAGAAGTAGAAGAAGGAGAAGGAGAAGGTGAAGTCAGGAGGGTGAAGCAGAAGAAGCAGAAGAAGGAGAAGGAGAAGGTGAAGTCTGGAGGGTGAAGCAGAAGAAGGAGAAGGAGAAGGTGAAGTCTGGAGGGTGAAGCAGAAGAAGCAGAAGAAGGAGAAGGAGAAGGTGAAGTCAGGAGGGTGAATCAGAAGAAGTAGAAGAAGGAGAAGGAGAAGGTGAAGTCTGGAGGGTGAATCAGAAGAAGTAGAAGAAGGAGAAGGAGAAGGTGAAGTCTTGAGGGTGAATCAGAAGAAGCAGAAGAAGGAGAAGGAGAAGGTGAAGTCTGGAGGGTGAATCAGAAGAAGTAGAAGAAGGAGAAGGAGAAGGTGAAGTCTGGAGGGTGAATCAGAAGAAGGAGAAGAAGGAGAAGGAGAAGGTGAAGTCTGGAGGGTGAATCAGAAGAAGTAGAAGAAGGAGAAGGAGAAGGTGAAGTCTGGAGGGTGAATCAGAAGAAGCAAAAGAAGGAGAAGGAGAAGGTGAAGTCTGGAGGGTGAATCAGAAGAAGTAGAAGAAGGAGAAGGAGAAGTTGAAGTCTGGAGGGTGAATCAGAAGAAGTCGAAGAAGGAGAAGGAGAAGGTGAAGTCAGGAGGGTGAAGCAGAAGAAGCAGAAGAAGGAGAGGGAGAAGGTGAAGTCTGGAGGGTGAAGCAGAAGAAGTAGAAGAAGGAGAAGGAAAAGGTGACGTCAGGAGGGTGAATCAGAAGAGGTAGAAGAAGGAGAAGGAGAAGGTGAAGTCAGGAGGGTGAATCAGAAGAAGCAGAAGAAGGAGAAGGAGAAGGTGAAGTCTGGAGGGTGAATCAGAAGAATCAGAAGAAGGAGAAGGAGAAGGTGAAGTCTGGAGGGTGAATCAGAAGAAGGAGAAGAAAGAGAAGGAGAAGTTGAAGTCTGGAGGGTAAAGCAGAAGAAGCAGAAGAAGGAGAAGGAGAAGGTGAAGACTGGAGGGTGAAACAGAAGAAGTAGAAGAAGGAGAAGGAGAAGGTGAAGTCTGGAGGGTGAATCAGAAGAAGCAGAAGAAGGAGAAGGAGAAGGTGAAGTCTGGAGGGTGAATCTGAAGAAGCAGAAGAAGGAGAAGGAGAAGATGAAGTCTGGAGGGTGAATCAGAAGAAGTCGAAGAAGGAGAAGGAGAAGGTGAGGTCTGGAGGGTGAATCAGAAGAAGCAGAAGAAGGAGAAGGAGAAGATGAAGTCTGGCGGGTGAATCAGAAGAAGCAGAAGAAGGAGAAGGAGAAGGTGATGTCTGGAGGGTGAATCAGAAGAAGCAGAAGAAGGAGAAGGAGAAGGTGAAGTCAGGAGGGTGAATCAGAAGAAGCAGAAGAAGGAGAAGGAGAAGGTGAAGTTAGAAGGGTGAATCAGAAGAAGCAGAAGAAGGAGAAGGAGAAGGTGAAGTCAGGGGGGTGAAGCAGAAGAAGTAGAAGAAGGACAAGGAGAAGGTGAAGTCAGGAGGGTGAAGCAGAAGAAGCAGAAGAAGGAGAAGGAGAAGGTGAAGTCTGGAGGGCGCAGCTGAAGAAGCAGAAGAAGGAGAAGGAGAAGGTGAAGTCTGGAGGGTGAAGCAGAAGAAGCAGAAGAAGGAGAAGGAGAAGGTGAAGTCTGGAGGGTGAATCAGAAGAAGTAGAAGAAGCAGAAGGAGAAGGTGAAGTCAGGAGGGTGATGCAGAAGAAGCAGAAGAAGGAGAAGGAGAAGGTGAAGTCTGGAGGGTGAAGCAGAAGAAGCAGGAGAAGGAGAAGGAGAAGGTGAATTCTGGAGGGCGAAGCAGAAGTAGCAGAAGAAGGAGAAGGAGAAGGTGAAGTCTGGAGGGTGAAGCAGAAGAAGCAGAAGGAGGAGAAGGAGAAGGAGAAGGTGAAGTCAGGGGGGTGAAGCAGAAGAAGTAGAAGAAGGAGAAGGAGAAGGTGAAGTCAGGAGGGTGAAGCAGAAGAAGAAAAGAAGGAGAAGGAGAAGGGGAAGTCTGGAGGGTGAATCAGAAGAAGTAGAAGAAGGAGAAGGAGAAGGTGAAGTCTGGAGGGTGAATCAGAAGAAGTAGAAAAAGGAGAAGGAGAAGGTGAAGTCTGGAGGGTGAATCAGAAGAAGTAGAAGAAGGAGAAGGTGAAGTCTGGAGGGTGAATCAGAAGAAGCAGAAGAAGGAGAAGGAGAAGGTGAAGTCTGGAGGGAGAAGCAGAAGAAGTAGAAGAAGGAGAAGGAGAAGGTGAAGTCTGGAGGGTGAATCGGAAGAAGTAGAAGAAGGAGAAGGAGAAGGTGAAGTCTGGAGGGTGAATCAGAAGAAGTAGAAGAAGGAGAAGGAGAAGGTGAAGTCTGGAGGGTGAATCAGAAGAAGCAGAAGAAGGAGAAGGAGAAGGTGAAGTCTGGAGGGTGAATCAGAAGAAGCAGAAGAAGGAGAAGGAGAAGGTGAAGTCTGGAGGGTGAATCAGAAGAAGCAGAAGAAGTAGAAGGAGAAGGTGAAGTCTGGAGGGTGGATCAGAAGAAGTAGAAGAAGGAGAAGGAGAAGGTGATGTCTGGAGGGTGAATCAGAGGAAGCAGAAGAAGGAGAAGGAGAAGGTGAAGTCAGAAGGGTGAATCAGAAGAAGCAGAAGAAGGAGAAGGAGAAGGTGAAGTCTGGAGGGTGAATCAGAAGAAGTAGAAGAAGGAGAAGGAGAAGGTGTAGTCTGGAGGGTGAATCAGAAGAAGTAGAAGAAGGAGAAGGAGAAGGTGAAGTCTGGAGGGTGAATCAGAAGAAGCAGAAGAAGGAGAAGGAGAAGGTGAAGTCTGGAGGGTGAATCAGAAGAAGTAGAAGAAGGAGAAGGAGAAGGTGAAGTCTGGAGGGTGAATCAGAAGAAGTCGAAGAAGGAGAAGGAGAAGGTGAAGTCTGGAGGGTGAATCAGAAGAAGCAGAAGAAGGAGAAGGAGAAGGTGAAGTCTGGAGGGTGAATCAGAAGAAGCAGAAAAAGTAGAAGGAGAAGGTGATGTCTGGAGGGTGAATCAGAAGAAGTAGAAGAAGGAGAAGGAGAAGGTGAAATCTGAAGGGTGAATCAGAAGAAGCAGAAGAAGGAGAAGGAGAAGGTGAAGTCAGGAGGGTGAATCAGAAGAAGCAGAAGAAGGAGAAGGAGAAGGTGAAGTCTGGAGGGTGAATCAGAAGAAGCAGAAGAAGGAAATGGAGAAGGTGAAGACTGGAGGGTGAATCAGAAGAAGTAGAAGAAGGAAAGGAGAAGGTGAAGTCTGGAGGGTGAATCAGAAGAAGTAGAAGAGGGAGAAGGAGAAGGCGAAGTCTGGAGGGTGAATCAGAAGAAGCAGAGGAAGGAGAAGGAGAAGGTGAAGTCTGGAGGGTGAATCAGAAGAAGCAGAAGAAGGAGAAGGAGAAGATGAAGTCTGGAGGGTGAATCAGAAGAAGTAGAAGAAGGAGAAGGAGAAGGTGAGGTCTGGAGGGCGAATCAGAAGAAGAAGAAGAAGGAGAAGGAGAAGGTGAAGTCTGAAGGGTGAATCAGAAGATGCAGAAGAAGGAGAAGGAGAAGGTGAAGTCTGGAGGGTGAATCAGAAGAAGCAGAAGAAGGAGAAGGAGAAGGTGAAGTCTGGAGGGTGAATCAGAAGAAGCAGAAGAAGGAGAAGGAGAAGGTGAAGTCTGGAGGGTGAATCAGAAGAAGTAGAAGAAGGAGAAGGAGAAGGTGAAGTCTGAAGGGTGAATCAGAAGAAGTAGAAGAAGGAGAAGGAGAAGGTGAAGTCTGGAGGGTGAATCAGAAGAAGCAGAAGAAGGAGAAGGAGAAGGTGATGTCTGGAGGGTGAATCAGAAGAAGCAGAAGAAGGAGAAGGAGAAGATGAAGTCTGGAGGGTGAATCAGAAGAAGTAGAAGAAGGAGAAGGAGAAGGTGAAGTCTGGAGGTTGAATCAGAAGAAGCAGAAGAAGGAGAAGGAGAAGGTGAAGTCTGGAGGGTGAAGCAGAAGAAGCAGAAGAAGGAGAAGGAGAAGGTGAAGTCTGGAGGGTGAATCAGAAGAAGCAGAATAAGGAGAAGGAGAAGGTGAAGTCTGGAGGGTGAATCAGAAGAAGCAGAAGAAGGAGAAGGAGAAGGTGAAGTCTGGAGGGTGAATCAGAAGAAGTAGAAGAAGGAGAAGGAGAAGGTGAAGTCTGGAGGGTGAAGCAGAAGAAGTAGAAGAAGGAGAAGGAGAAGGTGAAGTCAGGAGGGTGAATCAGAAGAAGTAGAAGAAGGAGAAGGAGAAGGTGAAGTCAGGAGGTTGAATCAGAAGAAGCAGAAGAAGGAGAAGGAGAAGGTGAAGTCTGGAGGGTGAATCAGAAGAATCAGAAGAAGGAGAAGGAGAAGGTGAAGTCTGGAGGGTGAATCAGAAGAAGCAGAAGAAAGAGAAGGAGAAGGTGAAGTCTGGAGGGTGAAGCAGAAGAAGCAGAAGGAGGAGAAGGAGAAGGTGAAGGCTGGAGGGTGAATCAGAAGAAGTAGAAGAAGGAGAAGGAGAAGGTGAAGTCTGGAGGGTGAATCAGAAGAAGTCGAAGAAGGAGAAGGAGAAGGTGAAGTCTGGAGGGTGAATCAGAAGAAGCAGAAGAAGGAGAAGGAGAAGGTGAATTCTGGAGGGTGAATCAGAAGAAGCAGAAGAAGGAGAAGGAGAAGATGAAGTCTGGAGGGTGAATCAGAAGAAGTAGAAGAAGGAGAAGGAGAAGGTGAGGTCTGGAGGGTGAATCAGAAGAAGCAGAAGAAGGAGAAGGAGAAGGTGAAGTCAGGAGGGCGAAGCAGAAGAAGCAGAAGAAGAAGAAGGAGAAGGTGAAGTCTGGAGGGTGAAGCAGGAGAAGCAGAAGAAGGAGAAGGAGAAGGTGAAGTCTGGAGGGTGAATCAGAAGAAGTAGAAGAAGGAGAAGGAGAAGGTGAAGTCAGGAGGGTGAAGCAGAAGAAGCAGAAGAAGGAGAAGGAGAAGGTGAAGTCTGGAGGGTGAAGCAGAAGAAGGAGAAGGAGAAGGTGAAGTCTGGAGGGTGAAGCAGAAGGAGCAGAAGAAGGAGAAGGAGAAGGTGAAGTCAGGAGTGTGAATCAGAAGAAGTAGAAGAAGGAGAAGGAGAAGGTGAAGTCTGGAGGGTGAATCAGAAGAAGTAGAAGAAGGACAAGGAGAAGGTGAAGTCTGGAGGGTGAATCAGAAGAAGCAGAAGAAGGAGAAGGAGAAGGTGAAGTCTGGAGGGTGAATCAGAAGAAGTAGAAGAAGGAGAAGGAGAAGGTGAAGTCTGGAGGGTGAATCAGAAGAAGGAGAAGAAGGAGAAGGAGAAGGTGAAGTCTGGAGGGTGAATCAGAAGAAGTAGAAGAAGGAGAAGGAGAAGGTGAAGTCTGGAGGGTGAATCAGAAGAAGCAAAAGAAGGAGAAGGAGAAGGTGAAGTCTGGAGGGTGAATCAGAAGAAGTAGAAGAAGGAGAAGGAGAAGTTGAAGTCTGGAGGGTGAATCAGAAGAAGTCGAAGAAGGAGAAGGAGAAGGTGAAGTCAGGAGGGTGAAGCAGAAGAAGCAGAAGAAGGAGAGGGAGAAGGTGAAGTCTGGAGGGTGAAGCAGAAGAAGTAGAAGAAGGAGAAGGAAAAGGTGACGTCAGGAGGGTGAATCAGAAGAGGTAGAAGAAGGAGAAGGAGAAGGTGAAGTCAGGAGGGTGAATCAGAAGAAGCAGAAGAAGGAGAAGGAGAAGGTGAAGTCTGGAGGGTGAATCAGAAGAATCAGAAGAAGGAGAAGGAGAAGGTGAAGTCTGGAGGGTGAATCAGAAGAAGGAGAAGAAAGAGAAGGAGAAGTTGAAGTCTGGAGGGTAAAGCAGAAGAAGCAGAAGAAGGAGAAGGAGAAGGTGAAGACTGGAGGGTGAAACAGAAGAAGTAGAAGAAGGAGAAGGAGAAGGTGAAGTCTGGAGGGTGAATCAGAAGAAGTAGAAGAAGGAGAAGGAGAAGGTGAAGTCTGGAGGGTGAATCAGAAGAAGCAGAAGAAGGAGAAGGAGAAGGTGAAGTCTGGAGGGTGAATCTGAAGAAGCAGAAGAAGGAGAAGGAGAAGATGAAGTCTGGAGGGTGAATCAGAAGAAGTCGAAGAAGGAGAAGGAGAAGTTGAGGTCTGGAGGGTGAATCAGAAGAAGCAGAAGAAGGAGAAGGAGAAGATGAAGTCTGGCGGGTGAATCAGAAGAAGCAGAAGAAGGAGAAGGAGAAGGTGATGTCTGGAGGGTGAATCAGAAGAAGCAGAAGAAGGAGAAGGAGAAGGTGAAGTCAGGAGGGTGAATCAGAAGAAGCAGAAGAAGGAGAAGGAGAAGGTGAAGTTAGAAGGGTGAATCAGAAGAAGCAGAAGAAGGAGAAGGAGAAGGTGAAGTCAGGGGGGTGAAGCAGAAGAAGTAGAAGAAGGACAAGGAGAAGGTGAAGTCAGGAGGGTGAAGCAGAAGAAGCAGAAGAAGGAGAAGGAGAAGGTGAAGTCTGGAGGGCGCAGCTGAAGAAGCAGAAGAAGGAGAAGGAGAAGGTGAAGTCTGGAGGGTGAAGCAGAAGAAGCAGAAGAAGGAGAAGGAGAAGGTGAAGTCTGGAGGGTGAATCAGAAGAAGTAGAAGAAGCAGAAGGAGAAGGTGAAGTCAGGAGGGTGATGCAGAAGAAGCAGAAGAAGGAGAAGGAGAAGGTGAAGTCTGGAGGGTGAAGCAGAAGAAGCAGGAGAAGGAGAAGGAGAAGGTGAATTCTGGAGGGCGAAGCAGAAGTAGCAGAAGAAGGAGAAGGAGAAGGTTAAGTCTGGAGGGTGAAGCAGAAGAAGCAGAAGAAGGAGAAGGAGAAGGTGAAGTCAGGGGGGTGAAGCAGAAGAAGTAGAAGAAGGAGAAGGAGAAGGTGAAGACAGGAGGGTGAAGCAGAAGAAGAAAAGAAGGAGAAGGAGAAGGGGAAGTCTGGAGGGTGAAGCAGAAGAAGCAGAATAAGGAGAAGGAGAAGGTGAAGTCTGGAGGGTGAAGCAGAAGAAGCAGAAGAAGGTGAAAGAGATGGTGAAGTCTGGAGGGTGAATCAGAAGAAGTAGAAGAAGGAGAAGGAGAAGGTGAAGTCTGGAGGGTGAAGCAGAAGAAGGAGAAGGAGAAGGTGAAGTCTGGAGGGTGAAGCAGAAGAAGCAGAAGAAGGAGAAGGAGAAGGTCAAGTCAGGAGGGTGAATCAGAAGAAGTAGAAGAAGGAGAAGGAGAAGGTGAAGTCTGGAGGGTGAATCAGAAGAAGTAGAAGAAGGAGAAGGAGAAGGTGAAGTCTGGAGGGTGAATCAGAAGAAGCAGAAGAAGGAGAAGGAGAAGGTGAAGTCTGGAGGGTGAATCAGAAGAAGTAGAAGAAGGAGAAGGAGAAGGTGAAGTCTGGAGGGTGAATCAGAAGAAGGAGAAGAAGGAGAAGGAGAAGGTGAAGTCTGGAGGGTGAATCAGAAGAAGTAGAAGAAGGAGAAGGAGAAGGTGAAGTCTGGAGGGTGAATCAGAAGAAGCAGAAGAAGGAGAAGGAGAAGGTGAAGTCTGGAGGGTGAATCAGAAGAAGTAGAAGAAGGAGAAGGAGAAGGTGAAGTCTGGAGGGTGAATCAGAAGAAGGAGAAGAAGGAGAAGGAGAAGGTGAAGTCTGGAGGGTGAATCAGAAGAAGTAGAAGAAGGAGAAGGTGAAGTCTGGAGGGTGAATCAGAAGAAGCAAAAGAAGGAGAAGGAGAAGGTGAAGTCTGGAGGGTGAATCAGAAGAAGTAGAAGAAGGAGAAGGAGAAGGTGTAGTCTGGAGGGTGAATCAGAAGAAGTAGAAGAAGGAGAAGGAGAAGGTGAAGTCTGGAGGGTGAATCAGAAGAAGCAGAAGAAGGAGAAGGAGAAGGTGAAGTCTGGAGGGTGAATCAGAAGAAGTAGAAGAAGGAGAAGGAGAAGGTGAAGTCTGGAGGGTGAATCAGAAGAAGTCGAAGAAGGAGAAGGAGAAGGCGAAGTCTGGAGGGTGAATCAGAAGAAGCAGAAGAAGGAGAAGGAGAAGGTGAAGTCTGGAGGGTGAATCAGAAGAAGCAGAAGAAGGAGAAGGAGAAGATGAAGTCTGGAGTGTGAATCAGAAGAAGTGGAAGAAGGAGAAGGAGAAGGTGAGGTCTGGAGGGCGAATCAGAAGAAGAAGAAGAAGGAGAAGGAGAAGGTGAAGTCTGAAGGGTGAATCAGAAGATGCAGAAGAAGGAGAAGGAGAAGGTGAAGTCTGGAGGGTGAATCAGAAGAAGCAGAAGAAGGAGAAGGAGAAGGTGAAGTCTGGAGGGTGAATCAGAAGAAGCAGAAGAAGGAGAAGGAGAAGGTGAAGTCTGGAGGGTGAATCAGAAGAAGTAGAAGAAGGAGAAGGAGAAGGTGAAGTCTGGAGGGTGAATCAGAAGAAGTAGAAGAAGGAGAAGGAGAAGGTGAAGTCTGGAGGGTGAATCAGAAGAAGCAGAAGAAGGAGAAGGAGAAGGTGATGTCTGGAGGGTGAATCAGAAGAAGCAGAAGAAGGAGAAGGAGAAGATGAAGTCTGGAGGGTGAATCAGAAGAAGTAGAAGAAGGAGAAGGAGAAGGTGAAGTCTGGAGGGTGAATCAGAAGAAGCAGAAGAAGGAGAAGGAGAAGGTGAAGTCTGGAGGGTGAAGCAGAAGAAGCAGAAGAAGGAGAAGGTGAAGTCTGGAGGGTGAATCAGAAGAAGCAGAAGAAGGAGAAGGAGAGGGTGAAGTCTGGAGGGTGAATCAGAAGAAGCAGAAGAAGGAGAAGGAGAAGGTGAAGTCTGGAGGGTGAATCAGAAGAAGTAGAAGAAGGAGAAGGAGAAGGTGAAGTCTGGAGGGTGAAGCAGAAGAAGTAGAAGAAGGAGAAGGAGAAGGTGAAGTCAGGAGGGTGAATCAGAAGAAGTAGAAGAAGGAGAAGGAGAAGGTAAAGTCAGGAGGGTGAATCAGAAGAAGCAGAAGAAGGAGAAGGAGAAGGTGAAGTCTGGAAGGTGAATCAGATGAATCAGAAGAAGGATAAGGAGAAGGTGAAGTCTGGAGGGTGAATCAGAAGAAGCAGAAGAAAGAGAAGGAGAAGGTGAAGTCTGGAGGGTGAAGCAGAAGAAGCAGAAGAAGGAGAAGGAGAAGGTGAAGGCTGGAGGGGGAATCAGAAGAAGTAGAAGAAGGAGAAGGAGAAGGTGAAGTCTGGAGGGTGAATCAGAAGAAGTAGAAGAAGGAGAAGGAGAAGGTGAAGTCTGGAGGGTGAATCAGAAGAAGCAGAAGAAGGAGAAGGAGAAGGTGAAGTCTGGAGGGTGAAGCAGAAGAAGCAGAAGAAGGAGAAGGAGAAGATGAAGTCTGGAGGGTGAATCAGTTGAAGTAGAAGAAGGAGAAGGAGAAGGTGAGGTCCGGAGGATGAATCAGAAGAAGCAGAAGAAGGAGAAGGAGAAGGTGAGGTCTGGAGGGTGAATCAGAAGAAGCAGAAGAAGGAGAAGGAGAAGGTGAAGTCTGGAGGGTGAATCAGAAGAAGCAGAAGAAGGAGAATAAGAAGGTGAAGTCAGGAGGGTGAATCAGAAGAAGCAGAAGAAGGAGAAGGACAAGGTGAAGTCTGGAGGGTGAAGCAGAAGAAGCAGAAGAAGGAGAAGGAGAAGGTGAAGTCTGGAGGGTGAATCAGAAGAAGCAGAAGAAGGAGAAGAAGAAGGTGAAGTCTGGAGGGTGAATCAGAAGAAGCAGAAGAAGGAGAAGGAGAAGGTGAAGTCTGGAGGGTGAATCAGAAGAAGTAGAAGAAGGAGAAGGAGAAGGTGAAGTCTGGAGGGTGAAGCAGAAGAAGTAGAAGAAGGAGAAGGAGAAGGTGAAGTCAGGAGGGTGAATCAGAAGAAGTAGAAGAAGGAGAAGGAGAAGGTGAAGTCAGGAGGGTGAATCAGAAGAAGCAGAAGAAGGAGAAGGAGAAGGTGAAGTCTGGAAGGTGAATCAGATGAATCAGAAGAAGGAGAAGGAGAAGGTGAAGTCTGGAGGGTGAATCAGAAGAAGCAGAAGAAAGAGAAGGAGAAGGTGAAGTCTGGAGGGTGAAGCAGAAGAAGCAGAAGAAGGAGAAGGAGAAGGTGAAGGCTGGAGGGTGAATCAGAAGAAGTAGAAGAAGGAGAAGGAGAAGGTGAAGTCTGGAGGGTGAATCAGAAGAAGTAGAAGAAGGAGAAGGAGAAGGTGAAGTTAGGAGGGTGAATCAGAAGAAGCAGAAGAAGGAGAAGGAGAAGGTGAAGTCAGGGGGTGAAGCAGAAGAAGTAGAAGAAGGAGAAGCAGAAGGTGAAGTCAGGAGGGTGGAGCAGCAGAAGCAGAAGAAGGAGAAGGAGAAGGTGAAGTCTGGAGGGCGCAGCAGAAGAAGCAGAAGAAGGAGAAGGAGAAGGTGAAGTCTGGAGGGTGAAGCAGAAGAAGCAGAAGAAGGAGAAGGAGAAGGTGAAGTCTGGAGGGTGAATCAGAAGAAGTAGAAGAAGGAGAAGGAGAAGGTGATGTCAGGAGGGTGAAGCAGAAGAAACAGTAGAAGGAGAAGGAGAAGGTGAAGTCTGGAGGGTGAAGCAGAAGAAGCAGAAGAAGGAGAAGGAGAAGGTGAAGTCTGGAGGGCGAAGCAGAAGAAGCAGAAGAAGGAGAAGGAGAAGCTGAAGTCTGGAGGGTGAAGCTGAAGAAGCAGAAGAAGGAGAAGGAGAAGGTGAAGTCTGGAGGGTGAATCAGAAGAAGTAGAAGAAGGAGAAGGAGAAGGTGTAGTCAGGAGGGTGAAGCAGAAGAAGCAGAAGAAGGAGAAGGAGAAGGTGAAGTCTGGAGGGTGAAGCAGAAGAAGCAGAAGAAGGAGAAGGAGAAGTTGAAGTCTGGAGGGTTAAGCAGAAGAAGCAGAAGAAGGAGAAGGAGAAGGTGAAGTCAGGAGGGTGAATCAGAAGAAGTAGAAGAAGGAGAAGGAGAAGGTGAAGTCTGGAGGGTGAATCAGAAGAAGTAGAAGAAGGATAACGAGAAGGTGAAGTCTGGAGGGTGAATCAGAAGAAGTAGAAGAAGGAGAAGGAGAAGGTGAAATCTGGAGGGTGAATCAGAAGAAGCAGAAGAAGGAGAAGGAGAAGGTGAAGTCCGGAGGGAGAAGCAGAAGAAGTAGAAGAAGGAGAAGCAGAAGGTGAAGTCTGGAGGGTGAATCAGAAGAAGTAGAAGAAGGAGAAGGAGAAGGTGAAGTCTGGAGGGTGAATCAGAAGAAGTAGAAGAAGGAGAAGGAGAAGGTGTAATCTGGAGGGTGAATCAGAAGAAGTAGACGAAGGAGAAGGACAAGGTGAAGTCTGGAGGGTGAATCAGAAAAAGCAAAAGAAGGAGAAGGAGAAGGTGAAGTCTGGAGGGTGAATCAGAAGAAGTAGAAGAAGGAGAAGGAGAAGGTGAAGTCTGGAGGGTGAATCAGAAGAAGCAGAAGAAGGAGAAGGAGAAGTTGAAGTCTGGAGGGTGAATCAGAAGAAGCAGAAGAAGGAGAAGGAGAAGGTGATGTCTGGAGGGTGAATCAGAAGAAGCAGAAGAAGGAGAAGGAGAAGGTGAAGTCTGGAGGGTGAATCAGAAGAAGCAGAAGAAGTAGAAGGAGAAGGTGAAGTCTGGAGGGTGAATCAGAAGAAGTAGAAGAAGGAGAAGGAGAAGGTGAAGTCTGGAGGGTGAATCAGAAGAAGCAGAAGAAGGAGAAGGAGAAGGTGAAGTCAGGAGGGTGAATCAGAAGAAGCAGAAGAAGGAGAAGGAGAAGGTGAAGTCTGGAGGGTGAATCAGAAGAAGCAGAAGAAGGAGAGGAGATGGTGAAGACTGGAGGGTGAATCAGAAGAAGTAGAAGAAGGAGAAGGAGAAGGTGAAGTCTGGAGGGTGAATCAGAAGAAGTGGAAGAAGGAGAAGGAGAAGGCGAAGTCTGGAGGGTGAATCAGAAGAAGCAGAAGAAGGAGAAGGAG
>NW_028226449.1:0-40054 GCF_052327205.1 Somniosus microcephalus
TAGGAAAAATAATGGAATCCCTATAAAAGAGAAAATAGAAGAACATCTAGAAATGAAAAGTATAATAGTATAAAGTATAATGAATAGCATGGATTTCAAAAGGGAATCTTGCTCGACCAACCTTATTGAATTTTTTGAAGAGGTAACAGAGAGTAGACAATGGTAATGCAGTAGATGTAATTTATCTAGATTTTCAAAAGGCCTTTGATAAGGTACCCCATAATAGACTGATGAACAAGGTCAGAGAATGTGGAGTCAGGGGACAAGTAGCAGAATGGATTGCTAGCTGACTTCAGGACTGAAGGCAGAGAGTGGGAGTAAAGGGTCGCTATTCCCAGTGGCAGAAGGTGGGTAGTGGTGTTCCACAAGGGTCAGTGCTGGGACCACTGCTGTTCACAATTTACATTAACCATTTAGACTTTGGAATCAAAAACACAATTTCTAAATGTGCAGATGACACCAAATTGAGGGGGATAGTCAATACTGAGGAGGACTGCTTACAGGAGGACATTAATATACTTGCTGAATGGGCATATAATTGGCAAATGAAGTTCAACACAGATAAATGTGAGGGATTACATTTTGGTAGGAAGAATAGGGAGGTCACTTATCACTTGGAGGGTGAGAGTCTGGGTGGGGTAGAGGAACAAAGGGATCTCGGAGTACAAATTCACAAATCACTAAAAATTGCACCACAGATTATCAAGGCCATAAAAAAAGCAAACCAAGCACTAGGCTTTATTTCTAGAGGGATAGAATTGAAAAGTAGGGAAGTTATGCTAAACCTGTATCGAACCTTGGTTTGACCAGACTTGGAGTACTGCGTACAGTTCTGGTCGCCATATTATAAAAAGGATATAGAGGCACTGGAGAGGGTGCAGAGAAGATTTACAAGGATGATACCAGAAATGCGAGGTTATAACTATCAGGAAAGGATGAACAGGCTGGGTCTCTTTTCTCTTCCCCTGAAAAAAGAAGGCTGAGGGGTGACCTAATAGAGGTCTTTAAAATTATGAAACATTTTGATGGAGTGGATACAGAGAGAATGTTTCCACTTGTGGGGAAGAGCATAACTAGAGGCCATCAATATAAGGTAGTCACCAAGAAATCCAATAGGGAATTCAGAAGAAACTTCTTTACCCAGAGAACGGTGAGAATGTGGAACTCACTACCACAGGGAGTGGTTGAAGCGAATAGTATCGATGCATTTAAGGGGAGGCTGGACAAGCACATGAGGGAGAAGGGAATAGAGGGTTATGCTGATAGTTAGATGAGGAAAGACGGGAGGAGACTCGTGTGGAGCATAAACGCCGGCATGGACTGGTTGGGCCGAATGGCCTGTTTCCGTGCCGTATATTCTATGTAATCCGATGTAAAACCGGTACAGAAAGTAATTAAGAAGGCTAATGGGATGCTGGCCTTTATATCTAGAGTACAGGAGGGTAGAAGTTACGCTGCAGCTGTACAAAGCCCTGGTTAGACCACACCTGGAGCACTGTGAGCAGTTCTGGGCACCACACCTTAGGAAGGATATACTGGCCTTGGAGGGAGTGCAGCGCAGGTTTACCAGAATGATACCCGGACTTCGAGGGTTAAGTTACGAGGAGAGATTACACAAATTAGGGTTGTATTCCCTAGAATTTAGAAGGTTAAGGGGTGATCTGATCGAAGTTTTCAGGATATTAAGGGGAACAGTTAGGGTTGATCAGGAGAAACTATTTCCGCTGGTTGGGGATTCTAGGACGAGGGGACATAGTCTAAAAATTAGAGCCAGACCTTTCAGGAGTGAAATTAGGAAACACTTCTACTCACAAAGGGTGGTAGAAATTTGGAACTCTCTTCCGCAAATGGCAGTTGATGCTAGATCAATTAATTTTAAATCGGAGATTGATAGCTTTTTGTTAACCAAAAGTTTTAAGGGATAGGGGCCAAAGGCGGGTATATGGAGTTTGATCGCACATCAGCCATGATCTCATTGAATGGCGGAACAGGCTCGAGGGGCTGAATGGCCTCCTTCTGTTCCTATGTTCCCTTGTACTGTGGTATGTCCTGTTTCTCTGTCTCAATCCCCTTGCACTGTGGGACATCCTGTTTCGTTTGTGTCAGACAACAGTTTCTCCCCATTATTGTCAGATGTGCTTTCAGCCGCTTAGGTCTCATTCTCAGTCCCTCCCCAAAGCTCTGCACCTTTCTACCTCTCTTCTCCTTTAAGACCCTCCATAAAACCAAGCTTTTGGTCAGTGCTCGGAATATTTCCTGATTTGACTCAGTGACCATTTGTTCCTTGTGCTCTGTGACGCACCTTGGATGTCTCTCTGTATTAAAGGCTCTTTCGAAGCACAATTTATTGTTTGCTGGTTTATCTTGTTTGAATTTATTGGGTGTTTAGGAAAATTAGGTTTTAAATCCTAAATCAGCATGTTATTATCAACAAGACGAGATATGTGCAAATTAATGGGAGCGGGGATTTCAACGTTATCTGCAGTCCGTGTGTCCCTTTGTGGCGCACAAATGGTGCCCCCGTGGTAGTGTATCGGTTTGTAGGGTCACCTGGAGCAGTGGAAAGAATCCCAGGCCCATGGTGGGAATGACTCCTCTCGGTTCCATTAATGAGCCAGTCTGGAGGCTTCATTAGCACTGCCGTGGAATGCTGCCGGTCTGCATGGTTCAGCTGTCAGATAACTAAATCTAGCACAGGCGGGTGCCTTGGTTGCAATCTTCCATCCCCAGGACATGTCGGCTTGAAACCAGACACCCTGCTTACTTCCCCCTCAGCACGGTGGGTGGAAGGGGAACAGCCAGAAGTTGCGATCCACGTGGGAACCAATGATATACAAAGGAAAAGGGTTGAGGGCCTACAGTCAGAGTTTTACGAGCTTGGGTGGAAGTTAAAAACAAAGTCCTCCAAGGTTGTAATCTCTGGATTGCTTCCAATGCCACACGTTAGTGAGTATCGGAACAGGTTAACGCGAGCTGGAGACATGGTGCAGAAGAGAGGACTTCAGATGTCTGGGGCCTTGGCACCAGTTCTGAGGCAAGAGGGACCTGTTCAGGATGAACGGGTTGCAACTCATCAGAGTTGGAATCAATGTCCTCGCGAGGAGGTTAACTAGTGTTGTGGGGGAGTGTTTAAACTAATTTGGCAGTGGGGTGGTGTGGTGATTATTCTTGTTTTATAAGAAGCATTGTAATTGGTTGCCTGTTTTCCTGCCTTGAGATATATGCTGTAAACTTATTGGTTAGTTGATTCCATGTGACCTGTGGTGGCCATCTTAAATTCAGTTTTCTACAGTGGTTGAGACTGGGTGCTCAACATGTACTTGCTGGTTTTTTAAGGTTAATAAAGCCTAGCTTTTGAAAGGCAATCTACTCTTTATCTCAATTTATTAACCTTTTGCTATAATGGAACGATATCTTCGACCGGAACGATTTAATGCTGACCCTAATTCTGCAGGAGTGGATGATCAATGGAAACATTGGTATCGTACATTTAAAAACTTTTTGGGTGTGTTGGATCAGCAGTCTCTGAATGAGTTGGATATACTAATCGACTACATTGCTCCGGATGTGTATAAGTATATTTTGGACTGTGAAACTTATGAATTGGCTATTGCTACGTTGGAAATTTTTTTTGTTAAACCCAAAAATGAGGTATTTGCACGTCACCTTTTATCTGCCCGTAGGCAGCAGGCGGGAGAATCCTTGGATGCTTATTTACAAGCACTCCGGCGCCTTGGTGCTAACTGTAATTATAAGGCCGTGTCTGCAGAAGAACATAAGGAAGAGTCGGTACGGCATGCATTTATTAATGGATTACTGTCTAGATCAATTCGTCAGCGGTTATTAGAAAATAAGACTTTGGATCTTAGTGCTTTTGAGCAAGCCTCTACATTGGATTTGGCTCAGAGAAGTTCGGATTCTTATGCTCTTTTTGATCGGCCTGCGACCGTGGTTTCGGCAGTCCCGGATGAAAGGGAGTTACGTGGATTTAATAGGAGTGGTTTACCAGATTCCGAAACAGTTTCTACTTCGGCAGCTGTTGCCTCTAGGATTCAGAAGTGTTATTTTTGCGGGAATGCCCAGCACCCCCGTCTGAAGTGCCCTGCCCGGGAGGCTGTGTGTAGTAAATGCGGCAAGGGAGGTCATTATGCACGTGTTTGCAAATCGGTTGCCTCCTCTGCGACCATTCAGCCTTTAGATAGGGCGTTTATTGCATCAGTTTCTGCCGCCTTTTCCCATGGCCTAAACAAAGCTACAGTTATGGCCCAAGTTAATGGGTTAGAAGTGAAGGACCTTATAGATACTGGCAGTACTGAGAGCTTTATAAGTCTTCAGTTTGTGAGGGAGAAGCGTTTGAAAATTTCGCCTGTTTCCTATCAGGTGTGTATGGCTCAGACGACTCTCACCTCACAAGTAGCTGGTTGTTGCCTTGTGAAATTAATTCTCCTAGGTAATACGTATACTGATATACGCCTATCCGTTCTGCCTAATCTCTGTGCGGACATTTTGATTGGTCATGATGTGCTTCAATTACATGAGTCCCTCAGTCTTTCTTTCGGAGGAACCAAGCCACCTTTGTCTATTTGTGGATTAACTTCTTTATTCATTTCTCCATTATCTCTAAGGATATGGTGTTAAGGAAGCTAAAGGGATTGAAGGTGGACAAATCCCCAGGGCCTGATAACATGCATCCTAGGGTACTGAAGGAGGTGGCCCTAGAGATAGCGGATGCACTAAGGATGATTTTTCAGAATTCATTAGACTCGGGAACAGTGCCGATGGATTGGAGGGTAGCTAACGTTACCCCACTATTCAAAAAGGGGGGTAGGGAAAAAGCAGGTAATTACAGACCTGTAAGCCTTACATCAGTTGTGGGCAAAATGCTGGAGTCCATCATTAAGGATGAAATAGCGGAGCACTTAGCAAATGGGGACAGGATAGGACAGAGTCAACATGGATTTACAAAGGGTAAATCGTGCTTGACTAATCTATTGGAATTTTTTGAGGGAGTAACTGGTAGAATAGATGGGGGAGAGCCAGTAGATGTGGTGTACCTGGACTTCCAAAAGGCCTTCGATAAGGTCCCACATAAAAGATTAGCATGGAAAATTGAGGCTCATGGGATAAAGGGGAAAGTTTTTGCGTGGATAGGGAACTGGCTGTCAGATAGAAAACAGAGAGTTGGAATAAACGGCTCATTTTCTGAATGGCAGGCAGTAACAAGTGGGGTACCACAGGGATCTGTCCTGGGCCCCCAGCTGTTCACAATTTACATTAATGACCTGGATCAGGGAGTCGGATGCAGCATTTCCAAATTTGCAGACGACACTAAACTAGGAGGGGGGGTGGGCTCAGAGGAAGAGACCAGGAAGCTCCAGAGCGATTTGGACAGACTGGGCGATTGGGCGGATAAATGGCAGATGCACTATAATGTGGACAAGTGCGAAGTTATCCACCTTGGGTGCAGGAACGGGAGGGCAAATTATTATTTAAATGGCAATAGATTGGGAGAGGGGGAAGTACAGAGAGACCTGGGTGTTCTTGTACACCAGTCACTGAAGGCGAGCATGCAGGTGCAACAGGCGGTCAAGAAGGCAAACGGTATGCTGGCCTTCATAGCAAAAGGGTTAGAATACAGGAACAGGGATACCTTGCTGCAGCTGTACAGGGCACTGGTGAGACCACACCTCGAGTACTGTGTACAGTTTTGGTCGCCTCATCTGAGGAAGGATGTTCTTGCCATGGAGGGGGTGCAGCGGCGATTCACCAGGCTGATACCAGGAATGGCGGGAATGACCTATGAGGAGAGACTATGTAGTTTAGGGATGTACACACTGGAGTTTAGAAGATTGAGAGGGGACCTCATAGAAGTGTATAAAATTCTGACAGGTCTAGACAGACTGGATGCAGAAGGAATGTTTCCCTTGGCGGGTGAGAACAGAACTAGAGGACATAATTTAAGGATAAGGGCTAAACCATTTAGGACAGAGATGAGGGGGAATTTCTTCACTCAGAGAGTGGTGAACCTGTGGAACTCATTGCCACAGAGGGCAGTGTACGCCAGCTCATTAAATATATTTAAGAGGGAATTAGATATATTTCTACGGGCAAAAGGGGTTAAGGGTTACGGAGAGAAGGCGGGGACGGGATACTGAATTAAAGGATCAGCCATGATCTCATCGAATGGCGGAGCAGGCACGAAGGGCCGAATGGCCTACTCCTGCTCCTATCTTCTATGTATCTATGTATCACTTTTTTCCAATTTGATGCCGGACTGTAAGCCAATTGCTACCAAGTCAAGAAGGTATAGCAGTCAGGATAAAGAATTTATTAATTCTGAAGTTCAACGTCTTTTATCGGAAGGAATCATTGAACCTAGTTTTTTGCCCTGGCGGGCACAGGTAGTTGTCACCACTAATGAGAGACATAAGAAGCGAATGGTGATAGACTACTCTCAAACTATTAACAGGCATACTCAATTAGATGCGTACCCCCTGCCTAAGATTGATGAGCTTATCAATAAAGTATCTCAATATAAGGTTTTTAGCACTATTGACCTAAAGAGTGCTTATCATCAGATTCCTATCGCTAAGAGGGACAAACCATATACGGCCTTTGAAGCTGGCGGAAAGCTGTACCAGTTTTGCCGAGTACCATTCGGTGTTACTAACGTTGTCGCCTGTTTTCAACGGGCAATGGATGCTTTTATAAGTGATAACTCTCTCTCTGACACCTTCTCATATTTAGATGACATCACGGTGTGTGGCAAATTAAGGGTGGAGCACGATTTTAATCTAGAAAGATTCCTTCAAGTTGCGGAAAAAGTTGGCTTAACTTTCAATAAAGAGAAGTGTATCTTTTCGACCACCGAGGTAAATTTACTGGGGTATATTATCTCGGGAAACAAGATTAAACCAGATCCAGAACGGCTGCGACCACTGATTGAGTTACCTTGCCCTACTAATTCTAAGGCCTTGCAACGAGTTGTTGGACTGTTTTCTTATTATTCTAATTGGATTGCAAACTTCTCGCAGAAGATCCGGCCCCTTATTCGGGTTACGACATATCCTCTATCATGGGAGGCCAGGATGTGTTTTGATAATCTTAAAAAGGATATCCTTGGAGCAGTTGTGCATTCTATTGATGAGCAGGTTCCCTTTGTGATTGAGACGGATGCTTCCGATTTTGCAATTGGGGCTACCCTGAACCAAAATGGAAGACCTGTGGCCTTTTTCTCACGTACTCTGAGCAATAGTGAGCAGAGACATTCATCAATAGAGAAAGAGGCGTACGCAATAGTAGAAGCACTGCGTAAATGGAGACATTATTTATCTGGGCGACATTTTACGTTAGTAACTGACCAAAAATCTGTGTCCTTCATGTTTGATGTCAAACATTTCGGAAAGATTAAGAATGATAAAATAATGAGGTGGAGGATCGAGTTGGCATGCTACCATTTCGATATAGTCTATCGTCTGGGGAAGGATAATGTTGCCGCTGATGCGCTGTCGAGGGCTTATTGTTCTGTGCTTCACGGAGATACGCTTATTAATCTTCATAATGCTTTGTGCCATCCTGGTGTTACGAGGATGATACACTTCGTACGCAGTAAGAATTTGCCCTTTTCAGTTGAAGACGTCAAGCGGATGACTTCGTCATGCTCTGTCTGCGCCCGGTGTAAACCGAATTTCTTAAAGCCTCAACGAGCTCATCTTATAAAGGCTACTTCTCCCTTTGAACGCCTGAGCGTTGATTTTAAGGGGCCTCTTCCTTCAACGACTCAGAATCGATATATATTTACTGTTGTGGATGAGTTTTCAAGGTTCCCTTTTGCTTTTCCTTGTGCAGATGTATCAGCTGCTACAGTTATTAAATGTCTGACTCAACTTTTTGTCAACTTTGGGATGCCTGCGTATATCCATTCGGATCAGGGAAGTTCTTTTATGTCTTCCCAGTTGAAGGAATACCTCCAGAGTCGGGGAATTTCTACTAGCAGAACTACCCCATATAATCCCCAGGGTAATGGACAGTGTGAACGATACAATGGAGTGATCTGGAAGGCAGTTATGTTGGCTTTGACATCCCGGAACCTTAAGAATACACAGTGGGAAATGGTACTGCCTGATGCCCTGCATTCCATTAGATCATTGCTTTCAACGGCTACTAATGTGACCCCCTATGAAAGGCTCTTCAACTATCCGCGGAGATCCACTACGGGATATTCGGTACCTTCATGGCTTACTATGCAGGGACCTGTGCTGCTCCGATGCCATGTTAGACTGTCAAAGTATGATCCTTTAGTGTAGACGGAGACGGAGTGAATACACATGCTGAAGATGGGCTGCTGAGATTTTAGTGTTTTTAGTGTCTAAAGTGGGGAAAAAAAGTTTCATTTCATTTCAATTTTTAAAAAGGTTTTAAAATTAAATTTAGTTCTCGTTAAGTTAGTTTAGTTTAGGTTAGTTTAAATTTAGATTAGTCTAGACAAAGTAGAGAAGGAAAAGACCGCCAGAAAGACTACCAAAAAAAAAAACCCAGAGGAAAATAGAGGAAAAAAAAAAAGCCAAAGCAAAAAAAAAAAAGAAACAAGAGAAGAACTACACAAACCAGTGAACGGCAGCCACACGGGGCTTCAGCAGCGGTGGTTGAGTCGGCGGCATCGGGACCGAGTTCGAGGAGGCGAGGTGACTCGGGCCGCAGCCCAGCGGTCCAGCAACCGGCACAGCCGAGGGGACTCGGGCCGCATCCCAGAAATCGGAACGCAGCCCGGCAACGGGCACAGCGGAGAGGACTCGGGCCGCATCCCAGAAATCGGCACAGCCGAGGAGATTCGGAACGCAGCCCGGAAATCCAGCAATCAGCACAGCCGAGGGGACTCGGGCCACAGCCCAACAATCCAGCACGGGAAAGGCCCGAGGAGCCAGGCCAGCAGGCACAGAGACCTCTGAGGAGAAGGAGAGCAACCAGAAGGCTCGCAACCAAGACCGTGAGTACAGGGCCCAGGGAGGGAGGCCCAGGGAAAGGCCCGAGGAGCCAGGCCGAAACAGAGGCCCAGAGACCTCTGAGGGGGAGGGGAACAGCCCGAAGGCACCGGGAAACAGTGGCTCACAGACTCAGACCTGAGAAGGGTGAACCCAGGAGCCGAGGCCCAGGGACCACGGGGTCGGAGAGGGGGACCGGGAAAGTTCGCGAACAGGGAGAGGGTAACACCAAACCCGGGGCCCCAGAAAAGCTTATTCTAAGATCAACAATACTTTACCAAAAATGAGCGAATCAGAAGATCCACAACAGCCCCGCTTCCAGATTCCCCCCAACACCACAAAAAAAGCTATAAAAACGATCAAGCATGCTCAGATGAGAGAAAAACCAGAAACTCTCTTTACTGACTGTTACAACAATGGGACAAAAAGTAACCTCATATTCTACTCAGATCAGCCAGCGGCTTGGATCAGAGCAATAAAATCACACTATACCAGTGTTAAGCTAAAAAATACCGCAAATGGGTCCATAATGAAAATTAACACACCAGGAGACAGTTCAATCACGACTGTCAACGCGTACAATACCGGAACAATATTAGTGCAAGGCAACCTCGACAAATTTGCAACGGCCTTCAGGACACTGAAAAGATCAACGACGAGGGGAATGAACAGCCCCAGAGTGGCCCGCACTCCCCCCAACATTGACAACTTACCAGGAGAAAATCTGCATGGTCAAGGGATGAACGAGCCACACAGTTCAAACCAGACACTAACCCCGGGGAACCACAGCCACACGATACAACTGACAAACCCCAGCATAACTACCACGGAGGAAGCCACACATAGTTCCCCTACCATTCCCAGCCCAACAAGAGAAGAGCAGCATAGCCAGGAAGTGAGTGAGCCTTCCAGGGCCGACCAGCTTAGCCAGGAAGTGAGTGAGCCTTCCAGGGCCGACCAGACACATACCCCGGGATCACACAGCCAGATACAACCAAAAGATAAATTTTATCAATTAGAGATAGAGATGGTTAAACTTAGAGAGGAGGTCCTCAAATTGAATGACAAACAAAAGCAGGAGAGGGAGAGACACAAGAGAGAGCTGAATAGACTTGATAACCAGGTGAATCTACTTAAGAATCAGGTGAAAGAGCTGCAGGAAAAAGAAGAGAGCCATAGAGGAGAGAAAACACCATTAGACCAGCAACCAGAGACTAGAGATAAGACAAGACAGAGCCGGACGGAACGGCTGCACTCCCACACGGAACAAAAGCAACAGACACACAATACAAGGGGTGCCACACAGACCGACCAGCATACTGATTCGCAATCTTCCCCCACCACCGGGGAACCACAAGCGAGCCGCTCACAAGAGGTACGCACACACCAGACACCCCAGCCCAGCACACACACTATGAGTCCAGGCGAAAGCCACCAGACAGTAAACACAAACAAGGCTGACGTCGTAATACTCATAGACTCAAATGGGAAATTTCTATGGGAGAAAAAGCTCTTCCCTAGAAGTAAAGTAGAAAAGATTTGGTGCCCAACAACAGACAGAGCCATGGGATGGCTGACCAAAGCCAGATTAGGCTCCCCCCAACACATAATAATACACACGGGCACAAATGACCTAAAGGCCAAACAGAAAGAGGTAGCAACATCGCTCAGAGCAATGATTAGGAAGGCAAGCAGTACATTTCCAAACACTAGAATCACTGTTTCCACAATATTGCCGAGAACAGACTTCAACAACAACACAATTCATGAGATAAATGCCAGCATAGCAAGAGACTGCGAATCAAACCACAACGTACACCTGGCCCAACACCCCACCCTCGATGAAGAATGTCTTTACGACCACGTCCACATCCAAAGGCAAAAAATATCGATCTTTGCTAAAGCCCTGAAGGACGTCGCTTTTAACCGGGTCCATACCCAGACTCCAAGAGGACCCCCCCCCGACCACCAGAGATCAGCGGGGTACATATCAGGAACACTACAAAGACCACCACCACACCAACCGAGACCGGAGAGGATCCCCATGCAAAACAACATTATCAGACCTGCACCACTCCTGTCCCACAGGGGAATAGGACCGCTACCAGCCAGACAGAGGGAGAGATGCACAGGACGTACGCAATACCTCAGACAGAAACAATCCATTAAGAGACAATAAGCAGATGTGCAGCAGCATCTACTTCCGCCTTATGGATCAAGGACTAATTAATAGAAAGAACTGTAACCAAATTGTATTAACTTTTGTAGACAACTGGGGTGATCTTTTTTTTCCCCACACTTAGACACGACAAACACGTACCACTCTTTAACCTATCATAGAAAAAGATAAAACTTAACATGAAATCCTTATATATTTCGACCTGGAATATCCAAGGTCTACGCTCTTCACTGCGAGAAGTGAAGAGTAGGACTCCAGAGTTCATAGAGGAAACTAAAGATCTAGATATTATCATTTTACAGGAAACTTGGTATAAAGGAAAAGGACACACCGGCTGTCCCCAAGGGTACACTGAGCTAGTGGTCCCCTCCAATAAATTACCAAGTGTAACCCAAGGCAGAGACTCCGGAGGCATACTGATCTGGTTTAAAACAGAACTTAAGAATTACATCAAATTTATAAAAAAGGGCGAAAACCATATGTGGCTCAAACTTGAGAGGGAGATTATCTCAAACACCCAAGATGTTTACATTTGCGCACTTTATATCCCTCCAATCGATTCCCCGTACTACAAAGAGGACACCTTCTCCAACATGGAGGGGGAAATTATCCAATACCAGGCCCAGGGGAACGTGTTGATCTGTGGGGACCTCAATTCAAGAACGGGCGAAGAACCAGACTTCACCAATAATCAGGGAAACAATTACGTATTCGGGAATAACCACTTTGACATCCCTTCCCTTCCATACAGGCATAACTGCGACAAGCAGTCAAATACCAACGGTAAACAGCTACTACAGCTCTGTCGAAACCTGGGTCTGTACATTGTCAATGGTAGGTTCATAGGAGACCTCCTAGGAAGATCGACCTACTGCTCACCTCTTGGCTGCAGCACAGTAGACTATATGATTACAGACTTGGACCCATCCTCTTTCAGAGCATTCACAGTCAAACCACAAACAACACTGTCAGATCACAGTCAAATTACTATGTTTCTCAAAAAGACAGAAACAAACAACATAGAAACACAACCCAGTAAACTGTACAACACCAAAAAATCGTACAGATGGGCCAAAAACGACACGGAAAAATACCAGAAAACAATTAGCAATGCATCAACTCAAGCTCTCTTAGACACCTTTCTGGATAACATATACACTCACAATAAAGAAGGCGTAAACCGGGCAGTTAGTAAACTAAACAATATTTTTGATAATTTGGCAACAAATGCAAACTTGAAAGCTCGCAAGAACAAACCCAAAACAAAAAACTATGAAAAATGGTTTGACCATGATTGCCATAACATGAGGAAAAAACTTAGAAAACTATCAAACCAAAAACACAGACATCCAGAAAACGAGGAATTACGCCTTACTTATTGTCAGACGCTAACACAATACAGAAACACACTCAGGACCAAAAAAGAGCAATTTATTAAGAATACACTCAGCTCCATGGAGGAATCCATTGAGTCGAATTGTTTCTGGGACAACTTGAAAACACTACACAAAAAACAACACGACGATTTGTCCATTCAAAATGGGGACACATGGGTAAACCACTTTGAAAAATTATACCAGAAAAACACACTAGGACCAGAGCAACACCAAATACGCAAAAAACTTGAAAAGCTTGAAATGGCCATAAAAGATAACCAAAACCCGCTAGACGCCATAATAACAGAAAAAGAACTTCTTGAAAAACTCAAGGACCTGCGACCAGGAAAAGCTTGCGGGACAGACGGCATACTAAACGAGATGATTAAACACGCAGACGACAAACTGAAACTGGCTATCCTAAAACTCTTCAACTTGGTTCTGAGTGTCGGTTATTTCCCTGACATCTGGAACAAAGGACTCATAACACCCATATACAAAAGTGGGGACAAAATCGACCCAAACAACTATCGAGGCATCTGTGTAAACAGTAACCTGGGGAAGGTATTCTGTAGCATCATAAACAAAAGACTTATAAACTTCCTTGAGGAGCACAATGTCTTGAGTAAAAGCCAAATTGGATTCCTGCCAAACTATAGAACATCCGATCATATCTTCACCCTACAGACCCTAATTGACAAACACGTTCACCATAACAAAAGCAAAATCTACGCATGCTTTGTAGATTTCCAGAAGGCTTTCGACTCCATCTGGCATGACGGTTTATTCCTGAAACTTATCGAAAGCGGGGTAGGAGGTAAAACATATGATGTAATTAAATCAATGTATACAAACAATAAATGTGCAGTTAAAATTGGAGACAAACAAACAAAATACTTCCCACAGGGGCGGGGGGTGACGCAGGGCTCGCCAATCTCACCGACACTCTTTAATATTTACATTAATGGATTGGCAAAACTACTTGAACAATCTACAGCACCCGGCCTCACCCTATATGAATCCAAGGTTAAATTCCTCCTCTATGCCGACGACCTGGTTCTGCTGTCACCAACTAAGGAGGGTCTACAGCAGAACCTGGACCTGCTGGAGTCGTACTGCCAGACTTGGGCCCTGACAATAAATCCCCAAAAAACCAAAGTCCTTGTGTTCCAGCAAAGATCCAAACAACATGGACCCACAATAAATTTCACAGTAGGAACAACCAAAATTGAACAAACCACTCACTACACATACTTGGGCTTAAAAATCAGTTCTACGGGAAACTTCAAACTGGCTGTGAATGAACTGAAAGAGAAAGCAAGAAGGGCTTTCTATGCCATCAAAAAATCAATCCAAATAGAAATCCCAATTAGCATTTGGCTCAAAATTTTCAAATCAGTAATTGAACCAATTGCACTCTATGGCAGTGAGGTCTGGGGACCACTAACACAACAAGATTTTGCAAAATGGGACAAACACCCAATTGAGATCCTACATGCGGAATTCTGTAAAAGTATCCTCCGGACTCAAAGGAAAACAGTAAACAACGCATGCAGGGCGGAACTAGGCCAATACCCATTAATAATCACTATCCAAAAAAGAGCCACCAAATTTTGGAATCACCTACAAATGAGCAACCCCCAATGCTATCACTACGACGCCCTGAAATGCCAAGAGCTGACCATAAAGAAGAATACCCTCAGTCAACTAGTCCTGGGACTCAGTGAAGTAACTAATAACAATACTAACAAGAACGAGCCCCAGGACAGTGACAGGGTAACACAAAGAATTCGACCCAACACAATCGTCGCTAAGCAAAAGGAAAAATATCTGACATATTGGGCAGAAACAACAAAAACCCAAAGCAAACTCAATTGCTACTTGGCCCTAAACAGACAATACAACATAGCTGATTACCTGACCATGGTAAAGGATAACAAACTGAGAAGAACCTTGACAAGGTACAGACTTAGCGAACATAGCCTAGCGATCGAAAAAGGCAGACACAGGCAGACCAGGCTGCCAAGAGAAGACAGGATATGCTCTCACTGCAGTCAGGGAGTAGTTGAGACAGAGATGCACTTCCTCACAGCCTGTGGAAAATATCAGGGCATCAGAGAGAATTTCTATCAAAAATTCTCACAAATATGCCCTGAATTCAGAAATCTGACTGACAACCAAAAACTCCCATTCCTACTGGGGGAGGAGAGAAGCTGTGTAACACTGGCGGCACACTATGTTACAGCTTGCCATGAACAGAGGGACAACCAGTAAACTAAGACAAGAGTATATATAAACAAGGCGAAAATATATTTATAAACTCAGGGATATACCTGTTTATACACTGTATGAATGGAACCGCGTTTATGTGTTCAACCATAAATGTATTTTGATGCTTTGGCAACATAAGATGTACCTTATCATGCCAATAAAGCGATTTGTATTGTATTGTATTGTATTGGAGGAGGTGGAGCTATTGGAGGCAAATTCCCAATATGCTCACATTCGATTCCAAGATGGGAAAGAAAGTACGGTTTCAGTTAAAGACTTAGCTCCTTGTGGTGGCCAGCCCTCTCCTGAGGACATTAACAATAGCCATAATTCAGATAATGTTGATGTCGTCACAGATACTACGAACATTTCCAATCCTATTGCAGACACTTACAATTCTCTTAGTCTGCCCCCGATGGATGTTCATGACCCTCCCAGTCTACCTTCTAATGGGACTTCCAATCCGGAAACCGTTGATAATCGGGATATTGATAGCCTCCCTGCAGAAGATATTTCTGTGTCTCCTGGTGTGGGAGGGCAAGGAACTCCATCAAGGCTAAGAAGGTCGACACGAACAAGATATCCGGTCGACCGATTAAAAATGTACTTTTAAAATAATTAATAAATTAATAGTAAAATTTTAAAATTGTTGAAGGCATTATACATGTATTGCTCTAGTCATAAATAACTAATTGTAAACTGTAAAGGCTACCTAGGTTGAAGTATATTTTGAAAGGAGGGGTGAATGTGGTGATTATTCTTGTTTTATAAGAAGCATTGTAATTGGTTGCCTGTTTTCCTGCCTTGAGATATATCACAGAAACCCCACAGTGCAGATAGAGGCCATTTCGGCCCATCGAGCCTGCACCGACACATATCCCACCCGATCCCCGTAACCCCTGCACCAACACATATCCCACCCTATCCCCGTAACCCCATGTATTTAATCCCCCTAACACTAAGGGTCAATTTATCATAGCCAATCAACCTAACCTGCACATCTTTGGACTGTGGGAGGAAACCGGAGCACCCGGAGGAAACCCATGCATATGCTGTAAACTTATTGGTTAGTTGATTCCATGTGACCTGTGGTGGCCATCTTACATTCAGTTTTCTACAGTGGTTGAGACTGGGTGCTCAACATGTACTTGCTGGTTTTTTAAGGTTAATAAAGCCTAGCTTTTGAAAGGCAATCTACTCTTTATTTCAGGTGGGCACCAGGATGAAACATTAGAGAGGTGAAACTAGGTGTACAGAGTACTGGTAGAGAAAAATAGCATCAGAGCAATGAATAGTTCATAAATAGGGATCAGACAGCTGGCAAATGTGAGGCAGTCTAGATGGGTTTGGAGTGCATGTCTGTAAATGCACGGAGCGTGTTAAGATTGGTGATCTGCAGGCACAAGTCACCACATGGCACTATGCTATAGTGACAATTACAGACCTGGCTCAAAGGAGGGGAGGATTAGGAACCTTTTATTCCTGGCTACAAAGTATTCAGGAAAGATAGGGAAGGGAAAAAAAGAGGAGCGGGGTTGGCAGTATTGATGAAAGAAACTATTATAGCACTGGAGAGGGATGATGTAGTTGAAAGGCCAAAGACAATCTATTTGGTTAGAATTAAGCAACAGTAGAGCTATTATGCTACTGGGTGTATACTGTAGGCCACCAAATAGTGAGAAGGAAATAGAGGAGCAAATTTGAAGACAAATTGTAAAAAGATGCAGGAACTATAGTGATAATCGGGGACTTCAATTATCCTAATACAGACTGGGATAGTAAGTGTAAATGGCAAAGAAGGGGAGGAATTCCTGAAATGTGTATGAGAGAGTGCTCTTCCAGCCCAATGAGGAAGGAAGCAGTGCTGGATCTAGTTCTGGAATGAAGTGGGGGAAGTGGAACATGTTTCAGTGGGGGAGCATTTGGGGAACAGTGAGCATAATATCATTAGGTTTAGAATAATTATGGAAAAGGACAAGGTATAATCAAATGTAAAAATACTTGACTGGTGAAGGGCTAATTTCGGTGATTGGAATCAAAGATTGGCAAGAAAAATAGTAAACGAGCAAGGAGAGACCTTCAAAGAGGCGATGGTTCAGGTACAGAGTAGACACATTCCCATGAGGTGGAAAGGAAGGGCATCCAAAGTTGGAGCTCCCTGGATGACAACAGATATTGAGATTAAAATGAGACAGAAAAAGGCTTATGTCAAATGGTTCATCATACAGTGGAGAACCAAGCTGAATATAGAAAGTACAGAGGAGAGCTAAAAAGGGACTAAGAGGGGCAAAGAGAGAGTGAGATCAGATTAGCGGCTAACATAAAAGGGAACTCAAAAGTCTTTTATAAACATATAAATAGTAAAAGGGTAGTCAAAGAAAGGGTGGGGCTGATTAGGGACCAAAAAGGAGATCTTTTTGTGGAGGCAGAGGGCATGTCTGAGGCACTAAATGAGGACTTTGCATCTGTCTTCACTAGAGAAGAGGATGCTGCCAATGTAGCAGTAAAGGAGGAGGCAGTAACGATATTGGACAGGATACAAATAGATAAAGAGGATGTTTTTGAAAGGTTGGCAGTCCTCAAAGTAGAAAAGTCTCCCGGTCAGGATGGGGAGCATCCTAGGTTACTGAGGGAAGTAAGGGTGGACATTGCGGAGGCTCTGGCCACTCTCTTCCAATCCTCCTCAGATATGGGAGTGGTGTCAGAGGACTAGGATTGCAAATGTTTAAAAAAGGGGAGAGAGATAAACTTGGCAACTACAGGCCAGTCAGCTTAACGTGGGGAAACTTTTAGAGACATTAATCCGGGACAAAATTAATTGGCATTTGGAAGAGTATGGGCTAATAAATGAAAGTCAGCATGGATTTATTAAAGGCAAATTATGTTTGACTAGCTTGATCGAATTCTGTGATGAAGTAACGGCGAGGGTTGATGTTGTGTATATGGACTTTCAAAAGGCGATTGACAAAGTACCACAGTAAGCAAAATTAAAGCCCGTGGGATTAAAGGGATAGTAGAAGATGGATACAAGCTTAGCTAAGGGACAGAAAGCAGAGAGTATCCCCCAATCGCATCACCCCCACCAACTCTGTCACAGTCCATACTGTGTTGTGAATTTTGCATATGACTGGATACATGGTTCGGTTTTTCTGAGGGGGGTGGAGAGAGTTGATTTCTCCAATGCTGAACTGACTGGTAACCAGTACATGCAAATCATTAACTTACAGAGGGAACATGGGTGTAAAAACCTGTTTTGCAAGTCGTAACTTGTGAACAGGTCAACAATTCCCAGCAGTTTCAAAACATCTGCAATCCCACCCGTGAGATCCTCCTCTGGGGCCAGAGTCAAAGCTCCCGGCACAAGAATCATAGAAACATAGAAAAATAGGAGCAGGGGTTGGCCATTCGGCCCTTCGAGCCTGCTCCGCCATTCAATAACATCATTGCTGATCCTCTATCTCAATACCATATTCCCACTCTCTCCCCATACCCCTTGATGCCTTTTGTGTCTAGAAATCTATCTATCTCAATTATATTCAGTGATTTGGCCTCCACAGCCTTCTGTGGTAGAGAATTCCACAGTTTAACCATCCTCTGATGAAGACATTTCTCCTCATCTCAGTCCTAAATGTCCTACCCCATATCCTGAGACTGTGACCCCTCGTTCTAGACCCCCCAGCCAGGGGAAACATCCTCCCTGCATCCAGTCTGTCTAGCCCTGTCAGAATTTTATACGTTTCAATGAGATCCCCTCTCATTCTTCTAAACTCTAGTGAATACAGGCCTAGTCGACCCAATCTCTCCTCATACGACAGCCCTGCCATCCCAGGAATCAGTCTGGTGAACCTTCGCTGCACTCCCTCTGTGGCAAGTATATCCTTTCTTAGGTAAGGAGACCAAAACTGCACACAGTACTCCAGGTGTGGTCTCACCAAGGCCCTGTACAACTGTAGTAAGACATCCTTGCTCCTGTACTCAAATCCTCTTGTAATGAAGGCCAACATACCATTTGCCTTCCTAACTGCTGCACCTGCATGTTTGCTTTCAGTGACTGGTGTACAAGGACACCCAGGTCCCTTTGTACATCAACATTTCCCAATCGATCACTATTTAAATAACACTCTACCTTTCTGTTTTTCCTACCGAAGTGGATAACTTCACATTTATCCACGTTATACTGCATCTGCCATGTATTTGCCCACTCACTCAACTTGTCTAAATTGCCTTGAAGCCTCTTTGCATCCTCCTTAGAACTGGCTTAGTGGCAGAAGGCAGAGGGTGATGGTGGAAGGTTGTTTTTGTAACTGGAAGCCTGTGTCCAGTGGGGTACCGCAGGGATAGGTGCTGGGTCCCTTGCTGTTTGTGGTCTACATTAATGATTTGGATGTGAATGTAAAAGGTATGATCAGTAAGTTCGCAGATGACACGAAAATTGGTGGGGTCGTAAATAACGAGGCGGGAAGCCTCAGGCTACAGGACGATATAGATGGGTTGGTCAGATGGGGGTTGGTCAGATGGGCGGAACAGTGGCAAATGGAATTTAACCCTGAAAAGTGTGAGGTGATGCATTTTGGATGGACGAACAAGGCAAGGGAATACACAATGAATGGTAAGACCCTAGGAAAGACAGAGGATCAGAGGGACCTTGGTGTGCATGTACATAGATCCCTGAAGGCAGCAGAACAGGTGGATAAGGTGGTTAAAAAGGCATATGGGATACTTGCCTTCATTAGCCGAGGCATAGAATATAAGAGCAGGGAGGTTATGATGGAGCTGTACAAAACGCTGGTAAGGCCACAGCTGGAGTACTGTGTGCAGTTCTAGTCGCCACACTATAGGAAGGATGTGATTGCTTTGGAGAGGGTGCAGAGGAGATTTACCAGGATGCTACCTGGGCTGGAGCGCTTCAGCTATGAAGAAAGACTGGACAGGCTGGGGTTGTTTTCTTTAGAGCAGAGAAGGCTGAGGGGGGACCTGATTGAGGTGTACAAAATTATGAGGGGCATAGATAGGGTAGATAGAAAGGAACTTTTCCCCTTAGTAGAGGGGTCAATAACAAGGGGGCATAGATTCAAGGTAAGGGACAGGAGGTTTAGAGGGGATTTGAGGATAAACTTTTTCACCCAGAGGGTGGTTGGAATGTGGAACTCACTGCCTGAAAGGGTGGTAGAGGCAGGAACCCTCACAACATTCAAGAAGCATTTGGATGAGCACTTGAAATGCCATAGCATACAAGGCTACGGACCAAATGCTGGAAAATGGGATTAGATTAGACAGGGCTTGATGGCCGGCGCGGACACGATGGGCCGAAGGGCCTCTTTCTGTGCTGTATGACTCTATGACACAATCCCACCTAGTTTTGTGTCGTCAGCTTGGAAATACTACATTTGGTTCCCTCATCCAAATCATTGATATATATTGTGAATAGCTGGGGCCCAATCACTGATCCCTGCGGACTTCTTAGTCAGTCCCTCGGAACCGAGGATGACTTGCTTCCACATTAAAAATGCGTTCTCAGGTGACTGATGAGTCCAATGCGGGACCTACAGTCTCTGTCACAGGTGGGGCAGACTGTGGTTGAAGGCGCGGGTGGGTAAGGTGCTTGGGTTGACATGCGCTCCTTGTGCTGCCTGCGCTTGCTCCCGGTGAAGAGACTCGAGGTGTTCGGCGCCTTCCCGGATGCTTCTCCACTTTGTGCAGTCTTGGGCCAGGAATTCCCAGGTGTTGGTGGGGATATTACATTTTTTCAAGGAGGCTTTGAGGGTGTTCTTGAAGCGTTTCCTCTGCCCACCTGGGGCTCTCTTGCCGTGCCGGAGCTCCGAGTAGAGCGTTTGTTTTGGGAGTCTCGTATCGGGCGTGCGGACAATGTGACCTGTCCATCTGAGCTGATCGAGCGTGGTCAAAGCTTCGATGCTGGGGATGTTGGCCTCAGCGAGAACACTGACGTTGGTGCGCCTATCCTGCCAATGGATTTGCAGGATCTTGCGGAGGCAGCGTTGGTGGTACCTCTCCAGTGCTTTGAGGTGCCTGCTGTACATGATCCATGTCTGAGGCATACAGCAGGGCGGATATCACTGCTGCTCTGTAGACCATGAGCTTAGTGCTGGGTTTGAGGTCCTGGTCTTCAAACACACTCTTCCTTAGGTGACCGAAGGCTGCACTGGCACACTGAAGGCGGTGTTGGAATTCGTCGTCGACGTCTGCCCTTGTTGACACTCGGCTCCCAAGGTATGGAAAGTGGTCCACGTTGTCCAAGGCCTTGTCGTGGATTTTGATAATCGGGGGGGCAGTACTGTGTGGCGGGGGCAGGTTGGTAGAGGACCTTTGTCATACGTATGTTTAGTGTAAGGCCCATGCTCTCGTATGCTTCGGTGAAGGTGTTGACGATAGTTTGGAGTTCGACCTCCGAGTGAGCGCAGACGCAAGCGTCGTCTGCATACTGTAATTTGATGACAGAGGATGGGATGACCTTGGATCTGTACTGGAGGCGACGGAGTTTGAACAGTTGCCCGTTTGTTCTGTAAATTAGCTCCACTCCAGCGGGGAGGTTACTGAGGGTGAGATGGGGCATTGCAGCAAGGAAGATCGAGAAGAGCGTTGGTGCGATGACACAGCCTTGCTTGACCCCGGTTCGTACGTGAATTGAGTCTGTGGTGGAACCGTTGGTCAGGATCAGGGCTTGCATGTCGTTGTGAAGCAGGCAGAGGGTGGCGACAAATCTTTGAGGGCAGCCGAATTTGAGGAGGAGGACACTCCATAATCCCTCACAGTTGATGGTATCGAAGGCCTTTGTGAGATCAAAGAAGGTTGATCCCTGCGGTACCCCACTAGTCACTGCCTGCCACCCCGAAAAAGACCCATATATTCCTACTCTCTGTTTCCTATCTGTTAACCAATTTTCAATCCATGCCAGTATATTACCCCCAATCCCATGTGATTTAATTTTGCACACTAACCTCTTATGTGGGACTTTATCAAAGGCCTGCTGAAAATCCAAATACACCACATCCACTGGTTCTCCCTTATCTATTCGACCAGTTACATCCTCAAAAAACTCCAGTAGGTTTGTCAAACACGATTTCCCTTTCATAAATCCATGTTGACTTTGTCTAATCCCGTTGATATTTTCTAAGTGTCCTGTTATCACATCCTTTATAATAGACTCTCGCATTTTCCCTACTACTGATGTTAGGCTAACCGGTCTGTAGTTCCCAGTTTTCTCTCCTTCCTTTTTTAAATAGTGGGGTTACATTTGCCACCCTCCAATCTGCAGGAACTGTTCCATAATCTATAGAATTTTGGAAGATGACAACCAATGCATCCACTATTTCCATGGCTACCTCTTTTAGTACTCTGGGATGCAGATTATCAGGCCCTGGGGACTTATCGGCTTTCAGTCCCATTAATTTCTCCAGTATTGTTTTTTTACTAATACTAATTTCCTTTAATTCCTCCTTCTCACTAGACCCTTGGTTCCCTAGCATTTCTGGGAAGTTATTTGTGTCCTCTTCCGTGAAGACAGAACCAAAGTATTTGTTTAAATGCTCTGCCATTTCCATGTTCCCCATTATAAATTCTCCCGTTTCTGACTGTAAGGGACATACATTTGTCTTCACTAATCTTTTTCTTTTTACATACTTGTAGAAGCTTTTACGGTCCACTTTTATGTTCCTTGCAAGTTTACTCTCATACTCTATTTTTCCCCTCTAAATCAATCTCTTGGTCCTTTTTTGCTGAACTCTAAACTGCCCCCAATCCTCAGGCTTGCTACTTTTTCTGGCAACGAGAAATCCCCCAGGGCCTGATAATCTACATCCTAGGTACTTAAGGAAGTGGCCCCAGAAATAGTAGATGCATTGCTGGTCATCTCCCAAAATTCTTTAGACTCTGGAACAGTTCCCATGGATTGGAGGATAGCTAATGTAACCCCACTATTTAAAAAAGGTGGTAGAGAGAAAATGGCGAATTATAGACTGACATTGATAGTGGGGAAAATGCTAGAGTCCATTATAAAAGATGTAACAACAGAGCACTTGAAAAACAGTGACAGGATCGGACAAAATCAGCATGGATTTACAAAAGGTAAATCATGCTTGACTAATCTACTGGAATTTTTTGAGGATGTAACTGGTAGAATAGATAAGTGAGACCAGTGGATATGGCGTATTTGGACTTTCAGAAGGCTTTCGATAAGGTCCTGCATAAGAGACTAGTGTGCAAAGTTAAAGCACATGGGATTGGGGGTAAGGTACTGACTTGGATAGAAAACTGGTTGGCAGACAGGAAGCAAAGAGTTGGAATAAACGGGTCTTTTTCCGAGTGGAAGGCAGTGACTAGTGGGGTACTGCACGGATCGGTGCTAGGACCCCAGCTATTCACAATATATATTAATGATCTAGACGAGGGAACTAGATGTAATATCTCCAAGTTTGCAGAGGACACAAAGCTGGGTGGGCGTGTGTGCTGTGAGGAGGATGCCGAGAAACTCCAGTACGATTTGGACAGGTTGGGTGATTGGGCAGATGCATGTCAAATGCAGTATAATGTGGATAAATGCGAGGTTATCCACTTCGGTGGCAAAAACAAAAAGACAGATTATTATCTGAACGGCAATAGATTGGGAAAAGGAGTAGTGCAACGAGACCTGGGTGTCCTTGTGCAGCAGTCGCTGAAGGTAAGCATGCAGGTGCAGCAGGCGGTTAAGAAGGCAAATGGTATGTTGGCCTTCATAGCGAGAGGATTTGAGTACATGAGCAAGGATGTCTTGCTGCAGTTGTACAGGGCCTTGGTGAGACCACACCTTGAGTATTGTGTGCAGTTTTGGTCGCCTTATCTGAGGAAGGATGTTCTTGCCATGGAGAGAGTGCAGCGAAGATTCTCCAGACTGATACCTGGGATGGCAGGAATGACGTATGAGGAGAGATTGCGTCGATTAGGCTTATATTCGCTAGAGTTTGGAAGAATGAGAGGGGATCTCATTGAAACTTACAAAAATTCTAGCAGGACTAGACGGACTAGATGCAGGAAGGATGTTCCCGATGGCAGGGAAGTCCAGAACCAGGGGTCACAGTCTAAGGATAAGGGTTAAGCCATTTTGGACTGAGAGGAAGAGGAATTTCTTCACCCAGAGAGTGGTGAACCTGTGGAATTCTCTACCACACAAGGCAGTTGAGGCCAATTCATTAAATATATTCAAGAAGGAGTTGGATATCTTAAGGCTAAAGGGATATGGGGAGAAAGCAGGGACAGGGTACTGAATTTGGATGATAGCAAAATACTGCGGATGTTGGAAATCCGAAATAACAACAGAAAATACTGGAAAAACTCAGCAGGTCAGGCAACATCCGTGGAGAGAAATTTGAGTTGACGTTTCGGATCGAACCCTTCTTCAAAACTGAAAAGAAAAGAAGATAGATCGGAGGCAGGGCTGCGATCGGACAAAAGAATAAAAGAAACAAAAGAAGTAAAAGAGACAATAAAAGGTATTAGAAGCTAGACGAGATGGTAATAGGCTGAGATTAGGTGTAAAGTGTATTGGCAGGGCAGGAGATAGCTGCCAGGTGTGAGCGAGCAACAAAAGGAAAGGGGGGGGGTGGGGAAAGGAGTGGAAAAATTACAAGAAAAAATGAAATAGTGGCCGAGGTTATGATCTGAAATTGTTAAACTCGATCTAGTATACTGTATTCGTTGCTCACGATGCGGTCTCCTCTACATTGGGGAGACCAAACGCAGATTGGGTGACCGCTTTGCGGAACACCTCCATCCAGTCCGTAAGGGTGACCCCGAGCTTCCGGTCGCCTGTCATTTCAATTCACTGCTCCATTCCCACTCAGACCTCACCGTCCTTGGCCTCTTGTATTGTTCCACGGAAGCTCAACGTAAACTCGAGGAACAGCACCTCATCTTCCGATTAGGCACTCTGCAGCCTTCCGGACTCAATATCGAGTTTAACAATTTCAGATCATAACCTCGGCCCCTATTTCATTTTTTCTTGTAATTTTTCCACTCCTTTCCCCCCCCCCCCCCCCCACCCCCTTCCTTTTGTTTCTCTCTCACACCTGGCAGCTATCTCCTGCCCAGCCAGTACACTTTACACCTAATCTCAGCCTATTACCATCTCGTCTAGCTTCTAATACCTTTTATTGTCTCTTTTACTTCTTTTGTTTCTTTTATTCTTTTGTCCGATCGCAGCCCTGCCTCCGATCTATCTTTTCTTTCCAGTTTTGAAGAAGGGTTCGACCCGAAACGTCAACTCAAATTTCTCTCCACGGATGTTGCCTGACCTGCTGAGTTTTTCCAGTATTTTCTGTTGTTATACTGAATTTGGATGATCAGCCATGATCTCATTGAATGGCAGAACAGGCTCGAGGGGCCAAATGGCCTACCCCTCCTATCTTCTATATTTCTAGGTTTATATGACTCCTCTTTGGATCTAATACTATCCTTAATTTCTTTTGTTAGCCATGGTTGGGCCGCTTTTCCTTTTGTGTTTTTTTTGCGCCAGAAAGGAATGTATAACTGTTGCAATTCATGCATTCTTTCCTTAAATGTTAACCATTGCCTATCCACCGTCATGCCTTTTAATGAAACTCCCCAATCTATCATAGCCAACTCACTCCTCATATCATCATAGTTTCCTTTGTTTAGATTTAGGACACTAGTTTCGGATTGGACTTCTTCTCTTTCCATCTTAATGAAGAGTTCTATCATGTTATGGTCACTCTTCCCTAAAGGACCCTGCATAACAAGATTATTCATTAACCTCTTCTCATTGCACAATACCCAATCTAGGATAGCCTGTTCCCTAGTTGGCTCCTCAACGTACTGGTCTAAAAAACCATCTCGTACACACTCCAGGAATTCATCCTCCACAGTATTATTGCTAATTTGGTTTGGCCAGTCTATATGTAGATTAAAGTCTTCCATGATTACTGTAGTACCCTTGTTACATGCATCTCTAATTTCCTGTTGGATGGCATCCCTAACATTACCACTACTGTTTGGAGGCCTATAGACAACTCCCATCAATGTTTTCTCCACCCAGACTGATTCTACATCTTGATTTTCTGAGCCAATATCCTTTCTCACTTTTGCTCTGATTTCAATTTTTACTAACTACGCCACCCCACCTCCTTTTCCGGGAACACCAAAATGCTCCCAAAAGTACTTTCCTCTTCCCTTGAAACATTGTGTGCCATATAAAGCTGCTCCTCACACTCCCATTTTGAGGTCACTAAGTAGGGGACATAGATTTAAAGTCCTTGGTAGAAGGATTAGAGGGGAGTTGAGGAGAAGTTTTTTACCCAGAGGGTGGTGGGGGTCTGGAACTCACAGCCTGAAAATGGTGGTGGAGGCAGAAACCCTCACCGCATCTAAAAAGTACTTGGATATGCTCTTGAAGGGCTGTAACCTACAGGGCTACGGACCAAGAGCTGGAAAGTGAGATTAGACTGGATAGTTTTTTTTCGGCCGTCACAAATGCGATGAGCTGAATGGCCTCCTTCTGTGCCATAATCTTCTATGATTCTATGATTATTAGTGGGGAGAGTGAAAATGTGTAGAGAGAGAGGGATTCTTGTAATGTGTAGTGAGAGTCATAACGGCACAGAAGGAGGCCCATCGAGTGCGTGCCGACTCTCTGTAGAGCAATCCAGACAGTCCCATTCCCCCACTCTATCCCCGTAGCCCTGCAAGTTTATTTCCCTCAAGTGCCTATCCAGTCTCCCCTTGAAAACACTGAATGCCTCCGCTTCCACCACTTCCGTCGGTTGCGAATTCCAGGTCCTCACCACTCACTGCGTAAAGAACGCTTTTCCTCACAATCCCCCCTGTATCTCTTGCCCAAAACCTTAACTCTGTGTCCCTTGTACCATCAGCTAGTGGGAACAGCCTTTCCCCGTCTCGCCTATCCAAACCCATCATAATCTTGTACACCTCTATCAAATCACCCCTCAACCTCCTTTGCTCTAATGAAAACAAATCCAGCTTCTCCAACCTGTCCTTGTAGCGAATATCCCCCATCCCTGGAACCATTCTGGTAAATCTCCTCTGCACCCGCTCAAGGGCCTTCACATCCTTCCTAAAGTGTGGTAACCAGAACTGGACGCAATACTTCAGTTGTGGCCTAACCAGCGCTTTATAAAGGTTCAGCATAACTTCGCTACTTTTGTACTCAATACCTCTATTTATGAAGCCCAAGATCCCATATGCTTTGCTAACCACTCTCTCAATATGTCCTGCCACCTTCAGGGACCTATGCACATTAACTCCCAGGTCCCTCTGTCCCTGCACACACTCTTAAACTGTGCCATTAAGTGTATATTGCCTCTCCCTCTTCCTTCTGCCAAAATGCATCACCTCACACTTCTCTATTAAATTCTATAAGATCTTAATGATCTCTCAGTTCTTGGACAAGACACCAATAGGCAGCAGCCAGTATGTTTGAGCAATAGATCAAGATTTATTATGTATCCAGACTATCTCACTTTAATCTACCAGATAAATACCATATCTCCATGATCTCTCTCATTTTATGTCCTTATACTAATTATTTTTTAAAATATCTTTGCAATTAGTTTTGTTAATTTCTACTTAGCATCATATGTTATTTAGCAATTTAACCTTCACTCGTAGCCTGTGGCTGTTTATCAGAACTTAGTCAAAACTGCTTTTGACTTTCCTCGCAGCTGCATTTTGAACAAGTCTTAGCTTTTTAGTTACCCAGGAGTAATTATGGGTAAAATATTTGGCCAATGGCTACACTTGGAATTTATATGTATACTAGCTGGAGTGCCCGGCGGTGCCGAGGGTTTTTTGAGGGCATGTTGTTATGAAAAAAGTAGAAATAATTTTTATTATATATATAAATGAGTTTGTCTGTCTGTGTGGGAAGGAGAGAGAGAGAGAGAGAGGCAAAGAGAGAGGGGGAAGGCAGATACCCGCTGATAATAAACATCCACAAACGAGCACTAAACTTCCTAAATCACCTCAAATCTAGCTCCCCAGACACCCTTCATTTTAAAGCCTTCCAGACCCAAGAGCTAAACCCAGAAAAGAGTCCCCTGAGTCAGCTGCTACTGAAACTAAGTACTCCTACTCAGCCGGACCCTGACCAGTCCCAGACCAACACTGCCGTCCAAACACCAATCCGAGTGAACCAAATCATTAAACAATGCAAAGAAACCTACCTGGAACATTGGAACAAAATAACCAAAAGCCAAAGCAGATTAGAATGTTACCGGGCCCTAAAAAGAGAATATAAACTGGCAGACTATCTCTCGACCATCAGAGACACAAAACAGAGACAGACCCTCACCAGGTACAGACTAAGCGACCACCAACTAGCAATTGAAAAAGGAAGATACAAGAAATCCTGGCAGCCTAGAGAGAATAGAATATGTGATCAATGTCTGGCCGGCGAGGTTGAGACAGAGATGCATTTCCTCCTAAAATGCGAAAAATTCAACACAACAAGAAACATATTATTTGACAAGCTCAGCCAAACAACCCCAGATTTCAAAGAATTGGATGACCTGTCAAAATTAAGATTAGTCCTGGGAGAAGGAGACAGACCATACCTTGGTGCCAAATATGTAACAACATGTCACAACCTGAGGACTGTTTAAAATTAATACTGAATGTACCCAACGATGTTCAACGACTGTTTAAATTAATATTGTTTAAACTAATCTATATATATAAAGCGGCTCTTCTGTCTGTCCCGATGTCTGTCTGTCCGCCTGGTCTCTATACGTTTGGAAGTTACAGAGCGTACTGACACGCGCGTCGCCTCAAAAGAAAGCTTGCGATTCCGGACCGGTCATAGGTGTATTTACGTTTCGGCCGGACAAAAATCCCGCCCGCGGTATCCCAAAAACGTTCAGCGTTCCGCTCATTAGCATCTCATTAGCGACCGTGTGACGTCGAGGTCTTCCTACAGTTGAGTGTCGAGTGACTCGACGATTGACCAATCCCACGCTTCGGTGACCTGACCGGTCGACCAATCGGTGCGTGTGTGGGCGGGCCTTATCCTTCTGAACCGAGGTGAGTGGCCGCCATCTTGATTTTCCACGATTTTTTCCCCCACACTTTCTGTGTGTTAGGGAACTAAGGTAAATATTTTAATGATGTGTTAGGGAATTAATGAACAATTTATTTCAGTTTTATATTGTGTTTAGCAAACCCCTCCTCCTCCTCACCCTCGCGCAGGGGGGACTTGGTGCTGGTCTCCAGGCCCGCTGCAGGCAGGCTTGAAGCTCCAAAAATTTCTCTCTCTCTCTCTCTCTCTCTCTCTCTCTCTCCTTCTCCTCTTCCCTCTCTCTCCTTCTCTTCCCTCTCTGTCTCTCTCTACTTCCCCCTCTCAGGTTTGACGGTGTCGGGGCCCGAAGTGAGCCGCTCTAACGGCCGCCAGCCCGCGGGGTTTCCCTGCCTACTCCCCGCGGGCCGCCTCGCGCCGCTGGCACTAACCGCGCATGCGCCGCCCACCCACGAGAGCCCGCTCTGGCTTTTTTTTAAACGGCTGTCCCCGAACTCAATCGGCGTCAGCCACGAGGGTCAGGGTGCGCGCGCAGCAGGAGCAGCTGAGACGCGGCAGTCTCTCTGTTCCGCGCTCGGCTCGGGCAGGGGGCGGGTCTCTCGGCCGCAATCGGCGATCTGGAGGGCGGGGCTCCGGAGAGTGGGACGCCGCTGCTCGGGAGGGCGGGGGGCGGGGCTCGGGACATCGGGGGGGCGGGATCTCGGCCTTGGTGAGCGGGAAGGGTTACCCCGGCAACCGGCAAACTTCAAGCCGGCTCGGCCGGGGCTCGGAGTGCGGGAGGGCGGGGCTCTCAGCCGCAATCGGCGATCTGGAGGGCGGGGCTCCGGAGCGCGGGAGGGCGGGGCTCCGGAGAGTGGGACGCCGCTGCTCGGGAGGGCGGGGGGCGGGGCTCGGGACATCGGGGGGCGGGACATCGGGGGGCGGGACATCGGGAGATCGCGGGGCGGGACATCGTGAGATCGCGGGCCCGGACTACAGATCGGGGGGGCGAGGCTCGGGAGATCGGGGGGGCCACCCTCGGGGGGGGGGGCCACCCTCGGGGGGCGGGGCTCCGGAGATCGGGGGGGGGGGCTCCGGGGGGCGGGGCTCCGGATATCGGGGGCGGGGCTTGGGGGCGGGGCTTCGGAGATGGGGGGCGGGGCTCCGGGGGGCAGGGCTCGGGAGATCGGGGGGGGGCGTGTTCCTGAGAAGGGGGGGCGGGGCTCGGGAGATTGGGGGGCGGGGCTCGGGATATCGGGGGGCGGGGCTCGGGAGATCGAGGGGGCGGGGCTCGGGTGATTGGGGGGGCGGGGCTCAGGGACTCTCCCCCCTCCTCCCCCCCTCCCTCCCTCCCTCCCTCCCCTCACCTTCCTCCCCTCCCAATCTCTCTCACTCCCAATCTCTCTCACTCCCAATCTCTCTCTCTCACACTCCCAATCTCTCTCTCTCACACTCCCAATCTCTCTCACACTCCCAATCTCTCTCTCTCACACTCCCAATCTCTCTCTCTCACACTCCCAATCTCTCTCTCTCACACTCCCAATCTCTCTCTCTCACACTCCCAATCTCTCTCTCTCACACTCCCAATCTCTCTCTCTCTCACACTCCCAATCTCTCTCTCTCTCACACTCCCAATCTCTCTCTCTCTCACACTCCCAATCTCTCTCTCTCTCTCACTCCCAATCTCTCTCTCTCTCACACTCCCAATCTCTCTCTCTCTCACACTCCCAATCTCTCTCTCTCACACTCCCAATCTCTCTCTCTCACACTCCCAATCTCTCTCTCTCACTCTCCCAATCTCTCTCTCTCACACTCCCAATCTCTCTCTCTCTCTCACACTCCCAATCTCTCTCTCTCACACTCCCAATCTCTCTCTCTCACACTCCCAATCTCTCTCTCTCACACTCCCTATCTCTCTCTCTCTCTCACACTCCCAATCTCTCTCTCTCTCTCTCCCAATCTCTCTCTCTCTCTCCCAATCTCTCTCTCACACTCCCAATCTCTCTCTCTCACACTCCCAATCTCTCTCTCTCACACTCCCAATCTCTCTCTCTCACACTCCCAATCTCTCTCTCTCACACTCCCAATCTCTCTCTCTCACACTCCCAATCTCTCTCTCTCACACTCCCAATCTCTCTCTCTCTCACACTCCCAATCTCTCTCTCTCTCTCTCTCACACTCCCAATCTCTCTCTCTCTCACACTCCCAATCTCTCTCTCTCTCACACTCCCAATCCAATTCCAATTCCAATTCCAATTAAAATGCTTTATTGGCATGAAAGTTTACAGAGAACCATATTGCCAAAGCTTACATAGCAAAAAGGTACAGTTTTCCAACATTCTGTAGGTGTCAATCGATTTGACATTTGTTGGGTACATACAATATTACTTTTAAACAATATTAATTTTAAACAGTCTTTGTACTTCATTTGGTACGTTCAATATTAATTTTAAACAGTCCTCAGGTTGTGACATGTTGTTACATATTTGGCCCCAAGGTATGGTCTGTCTCCTTCTCCTAGGACTAATCTCAATTTTGACAGATCATCCAATTCCTTGAAATCTGGGGTTGTTTGGCTTAGCTTGTTGAATAATATGTTTCTTGATGTGTTGAATTTTTCGCATTTTAGGAGGAAATGCATTTCTGTTTCAACCTCGCCAGCCAGACATTGATCGCATATTCTATTCTCTCTAGGCTGCCAGGATTTCTTGTATCTGCCTTTTTCAATTTCCAGTTGGTGGTCGCTTAGTCTGTACCTGGTGAGGGTCTGTCTCTGTTTTGTGTCTCTGATGGTCGTGAGGTAGTCTGCCAGTTTATATTCTCTTTTTAGGGCCCGGTAACATTCTAATCTGCTTTGGCTTTCGGTTATTTTGTTCCAATGTTCCAGGTAGGTTTCTTTGCATTTTTTAATGATTTGGTTCACTCGGATTGGTGTTTGGGCGGCTGTGTTGGTCTGGGGCTGGTCAGGGTCCGGCTGAGTACTTAGTTTCCGTAGCAGCTGACTCAGGGGACTCTTTTCTGGGTTTAGCTCTTGGGTCTGAAAGGCTTTGAAATGAAGGGTGTCTGGGGAGCTAGATTTGAGGTGATTTAGGAAGTTTAGTGCTCGTTTTTGGATGTTTATTATCAGTGGGTATCTGCCTAGTTCGGCTCTGCATGCATTTGTTGGCGTTTTCCTTTGGGTGCGAAGGATGCTTCGGCAGAATTCTGCATGTAGGGCTTCTATTGTATGTTTTTCCCATTTAGTGTAGCTTTGGTGATTTAGCGGGCCCCATACTTCACTACCGTACAGTGCAATGGGCAGGATTATGCTGTCAAATATTTTGAGCCAGATTTTGATTGGGATTTGGATGTTGTAGAATTTTCTTTTTATTGCATATAGGGCTCTTCGGGCTTTTTCTTTTAGTGCATTCACTGCTATGCTGAAGCTCCCTGATGCTGTAATAGTTAGACCAAGGTAGGTGTAGCTCATAGTGTGTCCTATAGTGGTATCACTGAGGGTAAACTGGTATTTGTTTTCCTGACATCTGGGCCTTTTTTGAAAAATCATGATGTTGGTTTTCTTTAGATTTACTGTTAGAGCCCAATTTTGGCAGTATTTGTCGAGTAGGTCTAGTTGTTGCTGTAATCCCTGTTCTGTGGGAGACAGCAGAACCAGGTCGTCCGCATAGAACAGGGATTTCACTTCTCCATCTAGGAGACGGAGACCTGGTGACTCGCTTTGCTCCAGCATGTCTGCTAATTCATTTATGTATATGTTGAACAGGGTCGGGCTCAAATTGCAGCCCTGCCGGACGCCTCTTCTCTGGGTGAAGAAATCGGTGCGTTTGTCTCCAATTTTGACCCCGCATTTGTTTTTCAGATACATTGATTTAATAAGGTCATAGACTTTGCCCCCTATTCCACATTGAAGAAGTTTATAATAGAGCCCTTCGTGCCATATAGAGTCAAAGGCTTTCTTGAAGTCGATGAAACAGGCGAATATTTTCCCATTTTTTGTTTGGTGTATATGTTTTTCAATGAGGGTGTGAAGGGTATAGATATGGTCGGCGGTGCGGTGTTTTGGAAGAAAGCCTATTTGGTTTTTTCTGAGGATATTATGTTTGTTAAGAAAATCAAGTAATCTACTATTTAGAATACTGCAGAATAACTTCCCTAGACAACTGTTGACACAGATGCCGCGGTAGTTATTTGGGTCTGATTTGTTTCCGCTTTTATATATGGGGGAGATTAGTCCTTGGCACCAGATATCGGGAAAACAGCCTGAACGTAATATGATGTTGAATAATTTGAGTACCGCACCCTGCATCTCCATATTGCTGAACTTGAGCATTTCATTTTTGATGTTGTCTGGGCCACAGGCTTTCTTTAGGTGGAGAGATTTTGTTTTTGTGGCCATTTCTTTCCATGTGATTGGGGAGTCTAGAGGGTTTTGGTTGTCTTTGATTGTTGCTTCTAATGTGTGGAGTTTTTCTGTGACCTGATGTTGACTTGGGTTTGTTTCGTTTATTGGGATGTCTTTGTAGAGGTTTTCAAAATGTGTTCTCCAGATGTCGCCATCTTGGATTGGTAATGCTTGCAATTGTGTTGTACTCAGGTTATTCCACATTTCCCAGAATTGTTTTGGGTTGGTGGAGTTTTCAATTTCTTCTAGTATTTTGTGGGTATAGTTTTGTGTTTTGTTCCTAATGGTGTGTTTATATCTTTTGAGGGTTTCATTGTATCTAGTACGTAGGTCCGGATTGTTTGGTTGGCGATGCTTTTGGTTTGATATTTTTCTCAGGTCTTTTCTGGCATTTTTGCATTCGTGGTCAAACCATTTCTTATTTTTATTTTGTCTTTTGTGACTCTTCCTCTTCTGTTTCACGAGGTCGGCTTTTACAGCTGCCTCATGAAAGATCATATTTATATCCTCTATGGCCATGTTTACCCCATCTCTGGTGATCTCATATAGATTTTCTTTAAATTTTGAAATTTTACTTGTGAGATCAGGTGAATTTAGTGCTGTGATGAATTTATCTCCACTGTCTGGGGCCCATTTGTATGTCTGGTTTATTTTATGTAGCTTACTGGGTTCCTTTTTTGTGTCTGTAGTTTGGGCAGAAAGTTTAAGGTACACATTTATTTGGTTATGGTCTGAGAGGGGGGATTGCTGCCTGACAGTGAATGCGTTGATATCGCAGGGGTCCAGGTCAGTGATTGTATAATCCACCACACTAGACCCAAGAGTTGAGGAATATGTGAGTCTCCCTAAGGAGTCCCCTCTGAACCTACCGTTAACTATGTACAGGCCTAAGGCTCGGCAGAGTTGCACTACCTCCCTACCGCTTTTATTTATTTCACAATCGAGGTTGTTTCGGTTTGCGATGGCTGGTGTGACATATAGAGGGGTCTGGCCAAACACATGGTTGTTGCCCTGTGGGTCTCTCTCTCTCTCTCTCTCTCACACTCCCAATCTCTCTCTCTCACTCTCCCAATCTCTCTCTCTCACACTCCCAATCTCTCTCTCTCTCTCACACTCCCAATCTCTCTCTCTCACACTCCCAATCTCTCTCTCTCACACTCCCTATCTCTCTCTCTCTCTCACACTCCCAATCTCTCTCTCTCTCTCTCCCAATCTCTCTCTCTCTCTCCCAATCTCTCTCTCACACTCCCAATCTCTCCCTCACACTCCCAATCTCTCTCTCTCACACTCCCAATCTCTCTCTCTCACACTCCCAATCTCTCTCTCTCTCCCAATCTCTCTCTCTCACACTCCCAATGTCTCTCTCTCACACTCCCAATCTCTCTCTCTCACACTCCCAATCTCTCTCTCTCACACTCCCAATCTCTCTCTCTCACACTCCCAGTCTCTCTCTCTCACACTCCCAGTCTCTCTCTCTCACACTCCCAGTCTCTCTCTCTCACACTCCCAATCTCTCTCTCTCTCACACTCCCAATCTCTCTCTCTCACACTCCCAATCTCTCTCTCTCACACTCCCAATCTCTCTCTCACACTCCCAATCTCTCTCTCACACTCCCAATCTCTCTCTCACACTCCCAATCTCTCTCTCACACTCCTAATCTCTCTCTCACACTCCCAATCTCTCTCTCACACTCCCAATCTCTCTCTCTCACTCCCAATCTCTCTCTCTCTCACGCTCCCAATCTCTCTCTCACGCAACCAATCTCTCTCTCTCTCACACTCCCACTCTCTCTCTCTCTCACACTCCCAATCTCTCTCTCTCACACTCCCAATCTCTCTCTCTCTCACACTCCCAATCTCTCTCTCTTACACTCCCAATCTCTCTCTCTCACACTCCCAATCTCTCTCTCTCACTCCCAATCCCTCTCTCTCTCTCACGCTCCCAATCTCTCTCACGCTACCAGTCTCTCTCTCACACTCCCAGTCTCTCTCTCACACTCCTAATCTCTCTCTCTCTCACTCCCAATCTCTCTCTCTCACACTCCCAATCTCTCTCTCTCACACTCCCAATCTCTCTCTCTCACACTCCCAATCTCTCTCTCTCACACTCCCAATCTCTCTCTCTCTCACTCCCAATCTCTCTCTCTCTCTCTCACATTCCCAATCTCTCTCTCTCTCACACTCCCAATCTCTCTCTCTCTCTCACACTCCCAATCTCTCTCTCTCACTCCCAATCTCTCTCTCTCTCACACTCCCAATCTCTCTCCCTCTCACACTCCCAATCTCTCTCTCTCACACTCCCAATCTCGCTCTCTCTCACACTCCCAATCTTGCTCTCTCTCTTCCCCCCCCCCACTCGCTCTCTCTCTTCCCCCCCACTCGCTCTCTCTCTTCCCCCCCACTCGCTCTCTCTCTTCCCCCCCACTCGCTCTCTCTCTTCCCCCCCACTCGCTCTCTCTCTTCCCCCCCACTCGCTCTCTCTCTTCCCCCCCACTCGCTCTCTCTCTTCCCCCCCACTCGCTCTCTCTCTTCCCCCCCACTCGCTCTCTCTCTTCCCCCCCACTCGCTCTCTTCCCCCCCACTCGCTCTCTTCCCCCCCACTCGCTCTCTCCCCCCCCACTCGCTCTCTCTCTTCCCCCCCACTCGCTCTCTCTCTTCCCCCCCACTCGCTCTCTCTCTTCCCCCCCACTCGCTCTCTCTCTTCCCCCCCACTCGCTCTCTCTCTTCCCCCCCACTCGCTCTCTCTCTTCCCCCCCACTCTCTCTCTTCCCCCCCCACTCTCTCTCTTCCCCCCACTCGCGCTCTCTCTTCCCCCCCACTCGCTCTCTCTCTTCCCCCCCCACTCGCTCTCTCTCTTCCCCCCCACTCGCTCTCTCTCTTCCCCCCCCACTCGCTCTCTCTCTTCCCCCCCCACTCGCTCTCTCTCTTCCCCCCCCACTCGCTCTCTCTCTTCCCCCCCCACTCGCTCTCTCTCTTCCCCCCCCACTCGCTCTCTCTCTTCCCCCCCCACTCGCTCTCTCTCTTCCCCCCCCCACTCGCTCTCTCTCTTCCCCCCCCCCACTCGCTCTCTCTCTTCCCCCCCACTCGCTCTCTCTCTTCCCCCCCACTCGCTCTCTCTTCCCCCCCACTCGCTCTCTCTCTTCCCCCCCACACGCTCTCTCTCTTCCCCCCCACTCGCTCTCTCTCTTCCCCCCCACTCGCTCTCTCTCTTCCCCCCCACTCGCTCACTCTCTTCCCCCCCACTCGCTCACTCTCTTCCCCCCCACTCGCTCTCTCTCTTCCCCCCCACTCGCTCTCTCTCTTCCCCCCCACTCGCTCTCTCTCTTCCCCCCCACTCGCTCTCTCTCTTCCCCCCCACTCGCTCTCTCTCTTCCCCCCCACTCGCTCTCTCTCTTCCCCCCCACTCGCTCTCTCTCTTCCCCCCCACTCGCTCGCTCTCTTCCCCCCCACTCGCTCGCTCTCTTCCCCCCCCACTCGCTCGCTCTCTTCCCCCCCACTCGCTCGCACTCTTCCCCCCCACTCGCTCGCACTCTTCCCCCCCACTCGCTCGCACTCTTCCCCCCCCACTCGCTCGCACTCTTCCCCCCCCACTCGCTCGCTGTCTTCCCCCCCCCACTCGCTCGCTCTCTTCCCCCCCACTCGCTCGCTCTCTTCCCCCCCACTCGCTCGCTCTCTTCCCCCCCCACTCGCTCGCTCTCTTCCCCCCCACTCGCTCGCTCTCTTCCCCCCCACTCGCTCGCTCTCTTCCCCCCCACTCGCTCGCTCTCTTCCCCCCCACTTCGCTCGCTCTCTTCCCCCCCACTCGCTCGCTCTCTTCCCCCCCACTCGCTCGCTCTCTTCCCCCCCACTCGCTCGCTCTCTTCCCCCCCACTCGCTCGCTCTCTTCCCCCCCACTCGCTCGCTCTCTTCCCCCCCACTCGCTCGCTCTCTTCCCCCCCCACTCGCTCGCTCTCTTCCCCCCCACTCGCTCGCTCTCTTCCCCCCCACTCGCTCGCTCTCTTCCCCCCCACTCGCTCGCTCTCTTCCCCCCCACTCGCTCGCTCTCTTCCCCCCCACTCGCTCGCTCTCTTCCCCCCCACTCGCTCGCTCTCTTCCCCCCCACTCGCTCGCTCTCTTCCCCCCCACTCGCTCGCTCTCTTCCCCCCCACTCGCTCGCTCTCTTCCCCCCCACTCGCTCGCTCTCTTCCCCCCCACTCGCTCGCTCTCTTCCCCCCCACTCGCTCGCTCTCTTCCCCCCCACTCGCTCGCTCTCTTCCCCCCCACTCGCTCGCTCTCTTCCCCCCCACTCGCTCGCTCTCTTCCCCCCCACTCGCTCGCTCTCTTCCCCCCCACTCGCTCGCTCTCTTCCCCCCACTCGCTCGCTCTCTTCCCCCCCACTCGCTCGCTCTCTTCCCCCCCACTCGCTCGCTCTCTTCCCCCCCACTCGCTCGCTCTCTTCCCCCCCCACTCGCTCGCTCTCTTCCCCCCACTCGCTCGCTCTCTTCCCCCCCACTCGCTCGCTCTCTTCCCCCCCACTCGCTCGCTCTCTTCCCCCCCACTCGCTCGCTCTCTTCCCCCCCACTCGCTCGCTCTCTTCCCCCCCACTCGCTCGCTCTCTTCCCCCCCACTCGCTCGCTCTCTTCCCCCCCACTCGCTCGCTCTCTTCCCCCCCACTCGCTCGCTCTCTTCCCCCCCACTCGCTCTCTCTCTTCCCCCCCCACTCGCTCTCTCTCTTCCCCCCCCACTCGCTCTCTCTCTTCCCCCCCCACTCGCTCTCTCTCTTCCCCCCCCACTCGCTCTCTCTCTTCCCCCCCCACTCGCTCTCTCTCTCTTCCCCCCCCCACTCGCTCTCTCTCTTCCCCCCCCACTCGCTCTCTCTCTTCCCCCCCCACTCGCTCTCTCTCTTCCCCCCCCACTCGCTCTCTCTCTTCCCCCCCCACTCGCTCTCTCTCTTCCCCCCCCACTCGCTCTCTCTCTTCCCCCCCCACTCGCTCTCTCTCTTCCCCCCACTCGCTCTCTCTCTTCCCCCCCACTCGCTCTCTCTCTTCCCCCCCACTCGCTCTCTCTCTTCCCCCCCACTCGCTCTCTCTCTTCCCCCCCACTCGCTCTCTCTCTTCCCCCCCCACTCGCTCACTCTCTTCCCCCCCACTCGCTCACTCTCTTCCCCCCCACTCGCTCTCTCTCTTCCCCCCCACTCGCTCTCTCTCTTCCCCCCCACTCGCTCTCTCTCTTCCCCCCCACTCGCTCGCTCTCTTCCCCCCCACTCGCTCGCTCTCTTCCCCCCCACTCGCTCGCTCTCTTCCCCCCCCACTCGCTCGCTCTCTTCCCCCCCCACTCGCTCGCTCTCTTCCCCCCCACTCGCTCGCTCTCTTCCCCCCCACTCGCTCGCTCTCTTCCCCCCCACTCGCTCGCTCTCTTCCCCCCCACTCGCTCGCTCTCTTCCCCCCCCACTCGCTCGCTCTCTTCCCCCCCCACTCGCTCGCTCTCTTCCCCCCCCACTCGCTCGCTCTCTTCCCCCCCACTCGCTCGCTCTCTTCCCCCCCACTCGCTCGCTCTCTTCCCCCCCACTCGCTCGCTCTCTTCCCCCCCACTCGCTCGCTCTCTTCCCCCCCACTCGCTCGCTCTCTTCCCCCCCACTCGCTCGCTCTCTTCCCCCCCACTCGCTCGCTCTCTTCCCCCCCACTCGCTCGCTCTCTTCCCCCCCACTCGCTCGCTCTCTTCCCCCCCACTCGCTCGCTCTCTTCCCCCCACTCGCTCGCTCGCTCTCTTCCCCCCCACTCGCTCGCTCTCTTCCCCCCCACTCGCTCGCTCTCTTCCCCCCCACTCGCTCGCTCTCTTCCCCCCCACTCGCTCGCTCTCTTCCCCCCCCACTCGCTCGCTCTCTTCCCCCCCACTCGCTCGCTCTCTTCCCCCCCACTCGCTCGCTCTCTTCCCCCCCACTCGCTCGCTCTCTTCCCCCCCACTCGCTCGCTCTCTTCCCCCCCTCGCTCGCTCTTCCCCCACTCGCTCGCTCTCTTCCCCCCCCACTCGCTCGCTCTCTTCCCCCCCACTCGCTCGCTCTCTTCCCCCCCCACTCGCTCGCTCTCTTCCCCCCCACTCGCTCGCTCTCTTCCCCCCACTCGCTCGCTCTCTTCCCCCCCACTCGCTCGCTCTCTTCCCCCCCACTCGCTCGCTCTCTTCCCCCCCACTCGCTCGCTCTCTTCCCCCCCACTCGCTCGCTCTCTTCCCCCACTCGCTCGCTCTCTTCCCCCCACTCGCTCGCTCTCTTCCCCCCCACTCGCTCGCTCTCTTCCCCCCCACTCGCTCGCTCTCTTCCCCCCCACTCGCTCGCTCTCTTCCCCCCACTCGCTCGCTCTCTTCCCCCCCACTCGCGTCGCTCTCTTCCCCCCCACTCGCTCGCTCTCTTCCCCCCACTCGCTCGCTCTCTTCCCCCCCACTCGCTCGCTCTCTTCCCCCCACTCGCGCGCTCTCTTCCCCCCCACTCGCTCGCTCTCTTCCCCCCACTCGCTCTCTCTCTTCCCCCCCACTCGCTCTCTCTCTTCCCCCCACTCGCTCTCTCTCTTCCCCCCCACTCGCTCGCTCTCTTCCCCCCCACTCGCTCGCTCTCTTCCCCCCCACTCGCTCGCAGTCGCGCTCTTCCCCCCCCACTCGCGCGCTCGCGCTCTTCCCCCCCACTCGCGCGCTCGCTCTCTTCCCCCCCACTCGCGCGCATCCCTCTCTTCCCCCCCACTCGCAGCGCTTCGCTCTCTTCCCCCCCACTTCGCGCGCTCGCTCTCTTCCCCCCAATCGCGCTCTCGTCTTCCCCCCCACTCGCTCTCTCTCTTCCCCCCCACTCGCTCTCTCTCTTCCCCC
>NW_028226451.1:5000-25000 GCF_052327205.1 Somniosus microcephalus
GTTCAGCTAGCAGAACGGGACGCACTGAGCACACAAGATTTCGTGCACAAGAGGCAGACACCCGCTCCGCTGCTTGAATAGGACCACTGAGAATCACAGGACGTCTCGGACTCACGCGAAAGAGTTTCAAGGACAAAGAGAAGGGCGCGGCCAAGGAAGAAAACACCGGGAGCTGCGCCGACACCCTCTCTCTCTGACTCGCCGTGTGCATGCCCGTCTTGTCACCAGCGACAGAAACGAGAGGAAACCCCGAAATAGCCTGAACACCAGCCTCTCTCTATACTGGGCCGGCCCGGGGACTCCCACTACGGACGCGAGTCACCAAATCGGTCGTACGGGCCCACTGAGCGCACAACACAGGGAATCTCGTTGCAAACACTGCGTGTGCATACGTTGCTCACAAAGCTCAATGGGGTCACAGGCCCTGACCCGCTCAGAGGCACCTGTGTGACAAGACAACAAATGGAACTCGCTGGAATGTTTCTGCTGTCTTGTCATTTTAGACGGACCCACTGAGCGCACAACACAGTGGAACTCTCTGACAAACACTGCTTGTGCGTTAGCCCCAGTAAACAACTCAGCGGGGGTCACAGGCCCTGACCCGTTCAGAGGCACCTGTGTGACAAGACAACAAATGAAACTCGCTGGAATGTTTCTGCTGTCTTGTCATTTTAGACGGACCCACTGAGCGCACAACACAGTGGAACTCTCTGACAAAACACTGCTTGTGCATTAGCCCCAGTAAACAACTCAGTGGGGTCACAGGCCCTGACCGGTTCAGAGGCACCTGTGTGACAAGACAACAAATGAAACTTTAAAGACGCTGGCATGTACATCTTGTTTCTGCTGTCTTGGACGGGCCCACTGAGCGCACAACACAGGGGAACTTGGTGCAAACACTGCGTGTGCATAAGCCACAAAACACAAGCTCAGTGGGGTCACAGGCCCTGACCGGTTCAGAGGCACCTGTGTGACAGACAGCAAATGAAACTTAGACGCTGGAATTATTTATATGTTTCTGCTGTCTGTCTACGATTTCAGATTCACACTTAGAGTTTTTTGTCATTAAGTCATAAAAGCCACAAAACCACTTTAATATGACTTTCCAATACTCTTTGAAAGGTCTCTATATTGATAAAATGAGCCTTTTAGCAAAGTAACACTTTTCGGGCATTTTCAAAGTGCTCCCGCTGAGTGAATTTTGTTCTGAAAATCGTGTTCCCGAAAATCTCCGGGCACCCCGCCAACCCCCCCTGCCAGAAATGACAAGTGTCAAATCAGCGGGTCAAACGGCCACCTCTATCCGACCAGGAGCACCCAAATCCCCGCAAATGGCACTTTTTTTTTTCTTCATCGGGACTTCCGACGAGGTTAATGATTTCCCAAACTGCAACTCATTAACTATGTCCTGAGACACTTGCCAGAAATGACACATGTCAATTTGGCGGTAGCAAATCACTTTCCCAGGCCGGGAAGCAACACCCGAGGCCCGCAAAAGGCGGCCGAATATTTTCTCATCGGACTTCCGCGTTTTGGTTAATCATGTCTCGAAATCGTTAAATGCACATGTCAATTCGGCGGGAGCAATTCACTTTCCCAAGCCGGAAAGCATCACCGGAGGCCCGCTTGAAGGGCCCTAATATTTTCTCATCGGACTTCCGCGTTTTGGTTAATCATGTCTCGAAATCGTTAAATGCACATGTCAATTCGGCGGGAGCAACTCACTTTCCCAGGCCGGGAAGCAACACCCGAGGCCCGCAAAAGGCGGCCGAATATTTTCTCATCGGACTTCCATATTTTGGGGGTTGGATTCTCTCCCGCATTCCAGCCCCCTGGCCACGGGTCGCTCATTCACTTTCAGCCCGGGCCTTGCCAATTTGGTTAATCAGTTAGCCATGCACCAGACTCGGCCTCGCCTTTTTCATTTATGGTTAATGATGTGCCCAGGCTGGGACTTAGTCTCTCCAGCAGCCAAAACTTTTCACTGGTTAATGAGGTGCCCAGCCCGGCACTTAGTCTCTCTCCCCAGCAAGCTTACTTGGTCGGCCGACATTTGGATCCATTTTCGGGGCTTAATCGGGTCGAATACGGTCCCTTACGCAAGGGGAGCCGAAGCCCCGGCCTCTGCCAGGCGTCAGGCTGCCGTTTTTTAAGCCCGACCAAAAACCCGAAAATTGGTTAAAAATGGAAATAAATTTCCACCCAAAAAGGGTTAAAAGTCGGTTGGACGGCAGCCCTGGTCGGTCTCTGCAGACCTGGAGGCCCTAGACAGTAATCTGGAAAACAGACAAAGTCTCGAGAAACCACCTCCTACCATTCTCCAGGTACCCCGCCAATCCCCCCTGCCAGAAATGACAAGTGTCAAATCAGCGGGACGGATTTGACTTTTGTGACCGACCGCTGGAACTTTTTTCGGCTACAGGCAGTCAAATTTTTCTCCTTCCGGACTTCCAGTACAACTTTGAACGGCCATATCTCCGCACTCCCGCGTCGGAGCCAAGCCGTTTTTACACCGTTAGACGCGGCTTCCCGTGCCCGTTCGAATGCCGCCCTGCTCGGCGGAAAAGGAGAATTTTTTTATTTTTCGGCCGATTTCGGGAAAAAAAATTCCCGCTCTGAACTCGGATTTTTCGGCTTTAATCGTTTCGTATACGGTCCCTTACGCAAGGGAGCCGAAGCCCCGGCCTCTGCCGGGCGTCAGGCTGCCGTTTTTAAGCCCGACCAAAAACCCGAAAATTGGTTAAAAATGGAAATAAATTTCCACCCAAAAAGGGTTAAAAGTCGGTTGGACGGCAGCCCGGGTCGGTCTCTGCAGACCTGGAGGCCCTAGACAGTAATCTGGAAAACAGACAAAGTCTCGAAAAACCACCTCCTACCATTCTCCAGGTACCCCGCCAATCCCCCCTGCCAGAAATGACAAGTGTCAAATCAGCGGGACGGATTTGACTTTTGTGACCGACCGCTGGAACTTTTTTCGGCTACAGGCAGTCAAATTTTTCTCCTTCCGGACTTCCAGTACAACTTTGAACGGCCATATCTCCGCACTCCCGCGTCGGAGCCAAGCCGTTTTTACACCGTTAGACGCGGCTTCCCGTGCCCGTTCGAATGCCGCCCTGCTCGGCGGAAAAGGAGAATTTTTTTATTTTTCGGCCGATTTCGGGAAAAAAAATTCCCGCTCTGAACTCGGATTTTTCGGCTTTAATCGTTTCGTATACGGTCCCTTACGCAAGGGAGCCGAAGCCCCGGCCTCTGCCGGGCGTCAGGCTGCCGTTTTTAAGCCCGACCAAAAACCCGAAAATTGGTTAAAAATGGAAATAAATTTCCACCCAAAAAGGGTTAAAAGTCGGTTGGACGGCAGCCCGGGTCGGTCTCTGCAGACCTGGAGGCCCTAGACAGTAATCTGGAAAACAGACAAAGTCTCGAAAAACCACCTCCTACCATTCTCCAGGTACCCCGCCAATCCCCCCTGCCAGAAATGACAAGTGTCAAATCAGCGGGACGGATTTGACTTTTGTGACCGACCGCTGGAACTTTTTTCGGCTACAGGCAGTCAAATTTTTCTCCTTCCGGACTTCCAGTACAATTTTGAACGGCCATATCTCCGCACTCCCGCGTCGGAGCCAAGCCGTTTTTACACCGTTAGACGCGGCTTCCCGTGCCCGTTCGAATGCCACCCTGCTCGGCGGAAAAGGAGACATTTTTTTTTTCCGGCCGTTTTCGGGAAAAAATTTTCCCGCTCTGAACTCCGATTTTACGCCTTTAATCGATTCGGAGACGGTCGCTTACGCAAGGGAGGCGAAGCCCGGGCCTCTGCCGGGCGTCAGCCTGCCGTATGTAAGCCCGTCCGAAGCATGAGTTCCCACTTTTGGTTATCCAGTTGTCAATTTTAAAATTTCAGTTAATCAGTTGCCTGCTTGGTTAATCATTTGTCGCTCTGACATTTGGTTACCCAGTTGTCGATGTTCGAAATTCAGTTAATGAGTTGCCTCTTTGAAATTTCAGTTAATGAGTTGGCCCTTTGGTTACTCATTTGTCCCTGTGTCTTTTGGTTAACCAGTTGTCGATGTTCGAAATTCAGTTAATGAGTTGCCTCCTTGGTTACTCATTTGTCGCTCTGGCTTTTGGTTAACCAGTTGTCGATGTTCAAAATTACAGTTAATGAGTTGCCTCTTTGAAATTTCAGTTAATGAGTTGGCCCTTTGGTTACTCATTTGTCCCTGTGTCTTTTGGTTATCCAGTTGTCGATGTTCGAAATTCAGTTAATGAGTTGCCTCCTTGGTTAATCATTTGTCGCTCTGACTCTTGGTTAACCAGTTGTCGATGTTCAAAATTTCAGTTAATGAGCTGCTCTTATGTTCTATGATTTCCTACCTTGACAACTCATTAACCAGTGTTTCAAACAATGCACCAGGCCATTTGACGACCCCAACTCGGTTCCACAAGCGGGAAAGCAGCACCCCAAGGCCCGGTAAGGGGGCCGAATACATTCCCATCGTGTATTCCGTCCCAAATGTGAATGACAAGTTTTCAGTTAATCAGTTGCCTGCTTGGTTACTCATTTGTCGCTCTGACATTTGGTTAACCAGTTGTCGATGTTCAAATTTCAGTTAATGAGTAGCCTCTTTGAAATTTCAGTTAATGAGTTGGCCCTTTGGTTACTCATTTGTCCCTGTGTCTTTTGGTTACCCAGTTGTCGATGTTCGAAATTCAGTTAATGAGTTGCCTCCTTGGTTAATCATTTGTCGCTCTGACTCTTGGTTATCCAGTTGTCGATGTTCGAAATTCAGTTAATGAGTTGCCTCCTTGGTTAATCATTTGTCGCTCTGACATTTGGTTAACCAGTTGTCGATGTTCGAAATTCAGTTAATGAGTTGCCTCCTTGGTTAATCATTTGTCGCTCTGGCTTTTGGTTAACCAGTTGTCGATGTTCAAAATTTCAGTTAATGAGTTGCCTCTTTGAAATTTCAGTTAATGAGTTGGCCCTTTGGTTACTCATTTGTCCCTGTGTCTTTTGGTTAGCCAGTTGTCGATGTTCGAAATTCAGTTAATGAGTTGCCTCCTTGGTTAATCATTTGTCGCTCTGGCTTTTGGTTAACCAGTTGTCGATGTTCAAAATTTCAGTTAATGAGCTGCTCTTATGTTCTATGATTTCCGACCTTGACAACTCATTAACCAGTGTTTCAAACAATGCACCAGGCCATTTGACGACCCCAACTCGGTTCCACAAGCGGGAAAGCAGCACCCCAAGGCCCGGTAAGGGGGCCGAATACATTCCCATCGTGAATTCCGTCCCAAATGTGAATGACAAGTTTTCAGTTAATCAGTTGCCTGCTTGGTTAATCATTTGTCGCTCTGACATTTGGTTATCCAGTTGTCGATGTTCAAAATTTCAGTTAATGAGTTGCCTCTTTGAAATTTCAGTTAATGAGTTGGCCCTTTGGTTACTCATTTGTCCCTGTGTCTTTTGGTTACCCAGTTGTCGATGTTCGAAATTCAGTTAATGAGTTGCCTCCTTGGTTAATCATTTGTCGCTCTGGCTTTTGGTTTACCAGTTGTCGATGTTCAAAATTTCAGTTAATGAGTTGCCTCTTTGAAATTTCAGTTACTGAGTTGGCCCTTTGGTTACTCATTTGTCCCTGTGTCTTTTGGTTAACCAGTTGTCGATGTTCGAAATTCAGTTAATGAGTTGCCTCCTTGGTTAATCATTTGTCGCTCTGGCTTTTGGTTAACCAGTTGTCGATGTTCAAAATTTCAGTTAATGAGTTGCCTCTTTGAAATTTCAGTTAATGAGTTGGCCCTTTGGTTACTCATTTGTCCCTGTGTCTTTTGGTTAACCAGTTGTCGATGTTCGAAATTCAGTTAATGAGTTGCCTCCTTGGTTAATCATTTGTCGCTCTGACTCTTGGTTACCCAGTTGTCGATGTTCGAAATTCAGTTAATGAGTTGCCTCCTTGGTTAATCATTTGTCGCTCTGGCTTTTGGTTAACCAGTTGTCGATGTTCAAAATTTCAGTTAATGAGTTGCCTCTTTGAAATTTCAGTTAATGAGTTGGCCCTTTGGTTACTCATTTGTCCCTGTGTCTTTTGGTTAACCAGTTGTCGATGTTCGAAATTCAGTTAATGAGTTGCCTCCTTGGTTATTCATTTGTCGCTCTGGCTTTTGGTTAACCAGTTGTCGATGTTCAAAATTTCAGTTAATGAGCTGCTCTTATGTTCTATGATTTCCGACCTTGACAACTCATTAACCAGTGTTTCAAACAATGCACCAGGCCATTTGACGACCCCAACTCGGTTCCACAAGCGGGAAAGCAGCACCCCAAGGCCCGGTAAGGGGGCCGAATACATTCCCATCGTGAATTCCGTCCCAAATGTGAATGACAAGTTTTCAGTTAATCAGTTGCCTGCTTGGTTACTCATTTGTCGCTCTGACATTTGGTTAACCAGTTGTCGATGTTCAAAATTTCAGTTAATGAGTTGCCTCTTTGAAATTTCAGTTAATGAGTTGGCCCTTTGGTTACTCATTTGTCCCTGTGTCTTTTGGTTACCCAGTTGTCGATGTTCGAAATTCAGTTAATGAGTTGCCTCCTTGGTTAATCATTTGTCGCTCTGGCTTTTGGTTAACCAGTTGTCGATGTTCAAAATTTCAGTTAATGAGTTGCCTCTTTGAAATTTCAGTTACTGAGTTGGCCCTTTGGTTACTCATTTGTCCCTGTGTCTTTTGGTTAACCAGTTGTCGATGTTCGAAATTCAGTTAATGAGTTGCCTCCTTGGTTAATCATTTGTCGCTCTGGCTTTTGGTTAACCAGTTGTCGATGTTCAAAATTTCAGTTAATGAGTTGCCTCTTTGAAATTTCAGTTAATGAGTTGGCCCTTTGGTTACTCATTTGTCCCTGTGTCTTTTGGTTAACCAGTTGTCGATGTTCGAAATTCAGTTACTGAGTTGCCTCCTTGGTTAATCATTTGTCGCTCTGGCTTTTGGTTATCCAGTTGTCGATGTTCGAAATTTCAGTTAATGAGCTGCTCTTATGTTCTATGATTTCCGACCTTGACAACTCATTAACCAGTGTTTCAAACAATGCACCAGGCCATTTGACGACCCCAACTCGGTTCCACAAGCGGGAAAGCAGCACCCCAAGGCCCGGTAAGGGGGCCGAATACATTCCCATCGTGAATTCCGTCCCAAATGTGAATGACAAGTTTTCAGTTAATCAGTTGCCTGCTTGGTTACTCATTTGTCGCTCTGACATTTGGTTAACCAGTTGTCGATGTTCAAAATTTCAGTTAATGAGTTGCCTCTTTGAAATTTCAGTTAATGAGTTGGCCCTTTGGTTACTCATTTGTCCCTGTGTCTTTTGGTTACCCAGTTGTCGATGTTCGAAATTCAGTTAATGAGTTGCCTCCTTGGTTAATCATTTGTCGCCCTGACTCTTGGTTAACCAGTTGTCGATGTTCGAAATTCAGTTAATGAGTTGCCTCCTTGGTTAATCATTTGTCGCTCTGACATTTGGTTAACCAGTTGTCGATGTTCGAAATTCAGTTAATGAGTTGCCTCCTTGGTTAATCATTTGTCGCTCTGGCTTTTGGTTAACCAGTTGTCGATGTTCAAAATTTCAGTTATTGAGTTGCCTCTTTGAAATTTCAGTTAATGAGTTGGCCCTTTGGTTACTCATTTGTCCCTGTGTCTTTTGGTTACCCAGTTGTCGATGTTCGAAATTCAGTTAATGAGTTGCCTCCTTGGTTAATCATTTGTCGCTCTGGCTTTTGGTTAACCAGTTGTCGATGTTCAAAATTTCAGTTAATGAGTTGCCTCTTTGAAATTTCAGTTACTGAGTTGGCCCTTTGGTTACTCATTTGTCCCTGTGTCTTTTGGTTAACCAGTTGTCGATGTTCGAAATTCAGTTAATGAGTTGCCTCCTTGGTTAATCATTTGTCGCTCTGGCTTTTGGTTAACCAGTTGTCGATGTTCAAAATTTCAGTTAATGAGTTGCCTCTTTGAAATTTCAGTTAATGAGTTGGCCCTTTGGTTACTCATTTGTCCCTGTGTCTTTTGGTTAACCAGTTGTCGATGTTCGAAATTCAGTTACTGAGTTGCCTCCTTGGTTAATCATTTGTCGCTCTGGCTTTTGGTTAACCAGTTGTCGATGTTCGAAATTTCAGTTAATGAGCTGCTCTTATGTTCTATGATTTCCGACCTTGACAACTCATTAACCAGTGTTTCAAACAATGCACCAGGCCATTTGACGACCCCAACTCGGTTCCACAAGCGGGAAAGCAGCACCCCAAGGCCCGGTAAGGGGGCCGAATACATTCCCATCGTGAATTCCGTCCCAAATGTGAATGACAAGTTTTCAGTTAATCAGTTGCCTGCTTGGTTACTCATTTGTCGCTCTGACATTTGGTTACCCAGTTGTCGATGTTCGAAATTCAGTTAATGAGTTGCCTCCTTGGTTAATCATTTGTCGCTCTGACTTTTGGTTAACCAGTTGTCGATGTTCGAAATTCAGTTAATGAGTTGCCTCTTTGAAATTTCAGTTAATGAGTTGGCCCTTTGGTTACTCATTTGTCCCTGTGTCTTTTGGTTACCCAGTTGTCGATGTTCGAAATTCAGTTAATGAGTTGCCTCCTTGGTTAATCATTTGTCGCTCTGACTCTTGGTTAACCAGTTGTCGATGTTCGAAATTCAGTTAATGAGTTGCCTCCTTGGTTAGTCATTTGTCGCTCTGACATTTGGTTAGCCAGTTGTCGATGTTCGAAATTCAGTTAATGAGTTGCCTCCTTGGTTAATCATTTGTCGCTCTGGCTTTTGGTTAACCAGTTGTCGATGTTCAAAATTTCAGTTAATGAGTTGCCTCTTTGAAATTTCAGTTAATGAGTTGGCCCTTTGGTGACTCATTTGTCCCTGTGTCTTTTGGTTAACCAGTTGTCGATGTTCGAAATTCAGTTAATGAGTTGCCTCCTTGGTTATTCATTTGTCGCTCTGGCTTTTGGTTAACCAGATGTCGATGTTCAAAATTTCAGTTAATGAGCTGCTCTTATGTTCTATGATTTCCGACCTTGACAACTCATTAACCAGTGTTTCAAACAATGCACCAGGCCATTTGACGACCCCAACTCGGTTCCACAAGCGGGAAAGCAGCACCCCAAGGCCCGGTAAGGGGGCCGAATACATTCCCATCGTGAATTCCGTCCCAAATGTGAATGACAAGTTTTCAGTTAATCAGTTGCCTGCTTGGTTACTCATTTGTCGCTCTGACATTTGGTTAACCAGTTGTCGATGTTCAAAATTTCAGTTAATGAGTTGCCTCTTTGAAATTTCAGTTAATGAGTTGGCCCTTTGGTTACTCATTTGTCCCTGTGTCTTTTGGTTACCCAGTTGTCGATGTTCGAAATTCAGTTAATGAGTTGCCTCCTTGGTTAATCATTTGTCGCTCTGGCTTTTGGTTAACCAGTTGTCGATGTTCAAAATTTCAGTTAATGAGTTGCCTCTTTGAAATTTCAGTTACTGAGTTGGCCCTTTGGTTACTCATTTGTCCCTGTGTCTTTTGGTTAACCAGTTGTCGATGTTCGAAATTCAGTTAATGAGTTGCCTCCTTGGTTAATCATTTGTCGCTCTGGCTTTTGGTTAACCAGTTGTCGATGTTCAAAATTTCAGTTAATGAGTTGCCTCTTTGAAATTTCAGTTAATGAGTTGGCCCTTTGGTTACTCATTTGTCCCTGTGTCTTTTGGTTAACCAGTTGTCGATGTTCGAAATTCAGTTACTGAGTTGCCTCCTTGGTTAATCATTTGTCGCTCTGGCTTTTGGTTATCCAGTTGTCGATGTTCGAAATTTCAGTTAATGAGCTGCTCTTATGTTCTATGATTTCCGACCTTGACAACTCATTAACCAGTGTTTCAAACAATGCACCAGGCCATTTGACGACCCCAACTCGGTTCCACAAGCGGGAAAGCAGCACCCCAAGGCCCGGTAAGGGGGCCGAATACATTCCCATCGTGAATTCCGTCCCAAATGTGAATGACAAGTTTTCAGTTAATCAGTTGCCTGCTTGGTTACTCATTTGTCGCTCTGACATTTGGTTAACCAGTTGTCGATGTTCAAAATTTCAGTTAATGAGTTGCCTCTTTGAAATTTCAGTTAATGAGTTGGCCCTTTGGTTACTCATTTGTCCCTGTGTCTTTTGGTTACCCAGTTGTCGATGTTCGAAATTCAGTTAATGAGTTGCCTCCTTGGTTAATCATTTGTCGCCCTGACTCTTGGTTAACCAGTTGTCGATGTTCGAAATTCAGTTAATGAGTTGCCTCCTTGGTTAATCATTTGTCGCTCTGACATTTGGTTAACCAGTTGTCGATGTTCGAAATTCAGTTAATGAGTTGCCTCCTTGGTTAATCATTTGTCGCTCTGGCTTTTGGTTAACCAGTTGTCGATGTTCAAAATTTCAGTTAATGAGTTGCCTCTTTGAAATTTCAGTTAATGAGTTGGCCCTTTGGTGACTCATTTGTCCCTGTGTCTTTTGGTTAACCAGTTGTCGATGTTCGAAATTCAGTTAATGAGTTGCCTCCTTGGTTAATCATTTGTCGCTCTGGCTTTTGGTTAACCAGTTGTCGATGTTCAAAATTTCAGTTAATGAGCTGCTCTTATGTTCTATGATTTCCTACCTTGACAACTCATTAACCAGTGTTTCAAACAATGCACCAGGCCATTTGACGACCCCAACTCGGTTCCACAAGCGGGAAAGCAGCACCCCAAGGCCCGGTAAGGGGGCCGAATACATTCCCATCGTGAATTCCGTCCCAAATGTGAATGACAAGTTTTCAGTTAATCAGTTGCCTGCTTGGTTACTCATTTGTCGCTCTGACATTTGGTTAACCAGTTGTCGATGTTCAAATTTCAGTTAATGAGTAGCCTCTTTGAAATTTCAGTTAATGAGTTGGCCCTTTGGTTACTCATTTGTCCCTGTGTCTTTTGGTTACCCAGTTGTCGATGTTCGAAATTCAGTTAATGAGTTGCCTCCTTGGTTAATCATTTGTCGCTCTGGCTTTTGGTTAACCAGTTGTCGATGTTCAAAATTTCAGTTATTGAGTTGCCTCTTTGAAATTTCAGTTAATGAGTTGGCCCTTTGGTTACTCATTTGTCCCTGTGTCTTTTGGTTACCCAGTTGTCGATGTTCGAAATTCAGTTAATGAGTTGCCTCCTTGGTTAATCATTTGTCGCTCTGGCTTTTGGTTAACCAGTTGTCGATGTTCAAAATTTCAGTTAATGAGTTGCCTCTTTGAAATTTCAGTTACTGAGTTGGCCCTTTGGTTACTCATTTGTCCCTGTGTCTTTTGGTTAACCAGTTGTCGATGTTCGAAATTCAGTTAATGAGTTGCCTCCTTGGTTAATCATTTGTCGCTCTGGCTTTTGGTTAACCAGTTGTCGATGTTCAAAATTTCAGTTAATGAGTTGCCTCTTTGAAATTTCAGTTAATGAGTTGGCCCTTTGGTTACTCATTTGTCCCTGTGTCTTTTGGTTAACCAGTTGTCGATGTTCGAAATTCAGTTACTGAGTTGCCTCCTTGGTTAATCATTTGTCGCTCTGGCTTTTGGTTAACCAGTTGTCGATGTTCGAAATTTCAGTTAATGAGCTGCTCTTATGTTCTATGATTTCCGACCTTGACAACTCATTAACCAGTGTTTCAAACAATGCACCAGGCCATTTGACGACCCCAACTCGGTTCCACAAGCGGGAAAGCAGCACCCCAAGGCCCGGTAAGGGGGCCGAATACATTCCCATCGTGAATTCCGTCCCAAATGTGAATGACAAGTTTTCAGTTAATCAGTTGCCTGCTTGGTTACTCATTTGTCGCTCTGACATTTGGTTACCCAGTTGTCGATGTTCGAAATTCAGTTAATGAGTTGCCTCCTTGGTTAATCATTTGTCGCTCTGACTTTTGGTTAACCAGTTGTCGATGTTCGAAATTCAGTTAATGAGTTGCCTCTTTGAAATTTCAGTTAATGAGTTGGCCCTTTGGTTACTCATTTGTCCCTGTGTCTTTTGGTTACCCAGTTGTCGATGTTCGAAATTCAGTTAATGAGTTGCCTCCTTGGTTAATCATTTGTCGCTCTGACTCTTGGTTAACCAGTTGTCGATGTTCGAAATTCAGTTAATGAGTTGCCTCCTTGGTTAGTCATTTGTCGCTCTGACATTTGGTTAGCCAGTTGTCGATGTTCGAAATTCAGTTAATGAGTTGCCTCCTTGGTTAATCATTTGTCGCTCTGGCTTTTGGTTAACCAGTTGTCGATGTTCAAAATTTCAGTTAATGAGTTGCCTCTTTGAAATTTCAGTTAATGAGTTGGCCCTTTGGTTACTCATTTGTCCCTGTGTCTTTTGGTTAACCAGTTGTCGATGTTCGAAATTCAGTTAATGAGTTGCCTCCTTGGTTAATCATTTGTCGCTCTGGCTTTTGGTTAACCAGTTGTCGATGTTCAAAATTTCAGTTAATGAGCTGCTCTTATGTTCTATGATTTCCGACCTTGACAACTCATTAACCAGTGTTTCAAACAATGCACCAGGCCATTTGACGACCCCAACTCGGTTCCACAAGCGGGAAAGCAGCACCCCAAGGCCCGGTAAGGGGGCCGAATACATTCCCATCGTGAATTCCGTCCCAAATGTGAATGACAAGTTTTCAGTTAATCAGTTGCCTGCTTGGTTAATCATTTGTCGCTCTGACATTTGGTTACCCAGTTGTCGATGTTCAAATTTCAGTTAATGAGTAGCCTCTTTGAAATTTCAGTTAATGAGTTGGCCCTTTGGTTACTCATTTGTCCCTGTGTCTTTTGGTTACCCAGTTGTCGATGTTCGAAATTCAGTTAATGAGTTGCCTCCTTGGTTAATCATTTGTCGCTCTGACTCTTGGTTAACCAGTTGTCGATGTTCGAAATTCAGTTAATGAGTTGCTTCCTTGGTTAATCATTTGTCGCTCTGACATTTGGTTAGCCAGTTGTCGATGTTCGAAATTCAGTTACTGAGTTGCCTCCTTGGTTAATCATTTGTCGCTCTGGCTTTTGGTTAACCAGTTGTCGATGTTCAAAATTTCAGTTAATGAGTTGCCTCTTTGAAATTTCAGTTAATGAGTTGGCCCTTTGGTTACTCATTTGTCCCTGTGTCTTTTGGTTAACCAGTTGTCGATGTTCGAAATTCAGTTTATGAGTTGCCTCCTTGGTTAATCATTTGTCGCTCTGGCTTTTGGTTAACCAGTTGTCGATGTTCAAAATTTCAGTTAATGAGCTGCTCTTATGTTCTATGATTTCCGACCTTGACAACTCATTAACCAGTGTTTCAAACAATGCACCAGGCCATTTGACGACCCCAACTCGGTTCCACAAGCGGGAAAGCAGCACCCCAAGGCCCGGTAAGGGGGCCGAATACATTCCCATCGTGAATTCCGTCCCAAATGTGAATGACAAGTTTTCAGTTAATCAGTTGCCTGCTTGGTTACTCATTTGTCGCTCTGACATTTGGTTAACCAGTTGTCGATGTTCAAATTTCAGTTAATGAGTAGCCTCTTTGAAATTTCAGTTAATGAGTTGGCCCTTTGGTTACTCATTTGTCCCTGTGTCTTTTGGTTACCCAGTTGTCGATGTTCGAAATTCAGTTAATGAGTTGCCTCCTTGGTTAATCATTTGTCGCCCTGACTCTTGGTTAACCAGTTGTCGATGTTCGAAATTCAGTTACTGAGTTGCCTCCTTGGTTAATCATTTGTCGCTCTGACATTTGGTTAACCAGTTGTCGATGTTCGAAATTCAGTTAATGAGTTGCCTCCTTGGTTAATCATTTGTCGCTCTGGCTTTTGGTTAACCAGTTGTCGATGTTCAAAATTACAGTTAATGAGTTGCCTCTTTGAAATTTCAGTTAATGAGTTGGCCCTTTGGTGACTCATTTGTCCCTGTGTCTTTTGGTTAACCAGTTGTCGATGTTCGAAATTCAGTTAATGAGTTGCCTCCTTGGTTAATCATTTGTCGCTCTGGCTTTTGGTTAACCAGTTGTCGATGTTCAAAATTTCAGTTAATGAGCTGCTCTTATGTTCTATGATTTCCGACCTTGACAACTCATTAACCAGTGTTTCAAACAATGCACCAGGCCATTTGACGACCCCAACTCGGTTCCACAAGCGGGAAAGCAGCACCCCAAGGCCCGGTAAGGGGGCCGAATACATTCCCATCGTGAATTCCGTCCCAAATGTGAATGACAAGTTTTCAGTTAATCAGTTGCCTGCTTGGTTACTCATTTGTCGCTCTGACATTTGGTTAACCAGTTGTCGATGTTCAAAATTTCAGTTATTGAGTTGCCTCTTTGAAATTTCAGTTAATGAGTTGGCCCTTTGGTTACTCATTTGTCCCTGTGTCTTTTGGTTACCCAGTTGTCGATGTTCGAAATTCAGTTAATGAGTTGCCTCCTTGGTTAATCATTTGTCGCCCTGACTCTTGGTTAACCAGTTGTCGATGTTCGAAATTCAGTTAATGAGTTGCCTCCTTGGTTAATCATTTGTCGCTCTGACATTTGGTTCACCAGTTGTCGATCTTCGAAATTCAGTTAATGAGTTGCCTCCTTGGTTAATCATTTGTCGCTCTGGCTTTTGGTTAGCCAGTTGTCGATGTTCAAAATTTCAGTTATTGAGTTGCCTCTTTGAAATTTCAGTTAATGAGTTGGCCCTTTGGTGACTCATTTGTCCCTGTGTCTTTTGGTTAACCAGTTGTCGATGTTCGAAATTCAGTTAATGAGTTGCCTCCTTGGTTAATCATTTGTCGCTCTGGCTTTTGGTTAACCAGTTGTCGATGTTCAAAATTTCAGTTATTGAGTTGCCTCTTTGAAATTTCAGTTAATGAGTTGGCCCTTTGGTGACTCATTTGTCCCTGTGTCTTTTGGTTAACCAGTTGTCGATGTTCGAAATTCAGTTAATGAGTTGCCTCCTTGGTTAATCATTTGTCGCTCTGGCTTTTGGTTAACCAGTTGTCGATGTTCAAAATTTCAGTTAATGAGCTGCTCTTATGTTCTATGATTTCCGACCTTGACAACTCATTAACCAGTGTTTCAAACAATGCACCAGGCCATTTGACGACCCCAACTCGGTTCCACAAGCGGGAAAGCAGCACCCCAAGGCCCGGTAAGGGGGCCGAATACATTCCCATCGTGAATTCCGTCCCAAATGTGAAAGACAAGTTTTCAGTTAATCAGTTGCCTGCTTGGTTACTCATTTGTCGCTCTGACATTTGGTTAACCAGTTGTCGATGTTCAAATTTCAGTTAATGAGTAGCCTCTTTGAAATTTCAGTTAATGAGTTGGCCCTTTGGTTACTCATTTGTCCCTGTGTCTTTTGGTTACCCAGTTGTCGATGTTCGAAATTCAGTTTATGAGTTGCCTCCTTGGTTAATCATTTGTCGCTCTGGCTTTTGGTTAACCAGTTGTCGATGTTCAAAATTTCAGTTAATGAGTTGCCTCTTTGAAATTTCAGTTAATGAGTTGGCCCTTTGGTTACTCATTTGTCCCTGTGTCTTTTGGTTAACCAGTTGTCGATGTTCGAAATTCAGTTAATGAGTTGCCTCCTTGGTTAATCATTTGTCGCTCTGGCTTTTGGTTATCCAGTTGTCGATGTTCAAAATTTCAGTTAATGAGTTGCCTCTTTGAAATTTCAGTTAATGAGTTGGCCCTTTGGTTACTCATTTGTCCCTGTGTCTTTTGGTTAACCAGTTGTCGATGTTCGAAATTCAGTTAATGAGTTGCCTCCTTGGTTAATCATTTGTCGCTCTGGCTTTTGGTTATCCAGTTGTCGATGTTCAAAATTTCAGTTAATGAGTTGCCTCTTTGAAATTTCAGTTAATGAGTTGGCCCTTTGGTTACTCATTTGTCCCTGTGTCTTTTGGTTAACCAGTTGTCGATGTTCGAAATTCAGTTAATGAGTTGCCTCCTTGGTTAATCATTTGTCGCTCTGGCTTTTGGTTAACCAGTTGTCGATGTTCAAAATTTCAGTTAATGAGTTGCCTCTTTGAAATTTCAGTTAATGAGTTGGCCCTTTGGTTACTCATTTGTCCCTGTGTCTTTTGGTTAACCAGTTGTCGATGTTCGAAATTCAGTTAATGAGTTGCCTCCTTGGTTAATCATTTGTCGCTCTGGCTTTTGGTTACCCAGTTGTCGATGTTCAAAATTTCAGTTAATGAGTTGCCTCTTTGAAATTTCAGTTAATGAGTTGGCCCTTTGGTTACTCATTTGTCCCTGTGTCTTTTGGTTAACCAGTTGTCGATGTTCGAAATTCAGTTAATGAGTTGCCTCCTTGGTTAATCATTTGTCGCCCTGACTCTTGGTTAACCAGTTGTCGATGTTCGAAATTCAGTTATTGAGTTGCCTCCTTGGTTACTCATTTGTCGCTCTGACATTTGGTTAACCAGTTGTCGATGTTCGAAATTCAGTTAATGAGTTGCCTCCTTGGTTAATCATTTGTCGCTCTGGCTTTTGGTTAACCAGTTGTCGATGTTCGAAATTTCAGTTAATGAGCTGCTCTTATGTTCTATGATTTCCGACCTTGACAACTCATTAACCAGTGTTTCAAACAATGCACCAGGCCATTTGACGACCCCAACTCGGTTCCACAAGCGGGAAAGCAGCACCCCCAAGCCCCGGTAAGGCGGCCGAATACATTCCCATCCTGAATTCCGTCCCAAATGTGAATGACAAGTTTTCAGTTAATCATTTGCCACCTTGGTTCATCATTTGCCACTCTGACTTTTGGTTTCCCAGTTGTCAGTTTTCACATTTCAGTTACTGAGTTGACTTTGTCTTTCTCACTCTGTGTATCTCTATCTTCTCTCTGTCTCTCTCAGTGTATGCGAGTGTCTGTGTGTGTTCCACTGCCGCCCGGCCAACCGGGTCCAAAGGCCCGCCACGTTACACACGAAAAACCCCGGTCTCGCTTCGGAGCGACGGGCACCCGGCTTCTCGGTGTCGGACCGACTCCGTTCAGAAACCGCTGGATGCCCCTTGCCCCTGGCTTGCTCTGGCAGCCGGCGCGTGCAGGCCGCCCCCTGCCCCGCCGTCTCAGTGGTCGGAAAGCGGTCTCCAGCCAACGGCTGTACCTCGGCCGCGGAAAGAGGCAGCTACACAAGCGAGGCACTGCTCTGTGCGGCCCCGCCACCCCGTTCAGCTGCCGTTGTCCCCGACCGGATCGGACTTTCCTTCCCGAAGTTATCCCCGATAAGCTGCCGCTGACCGACGGCCCGTCAGCCGCTGCGGGACGGCGACACTTTCCCGAACTTGCCGGGGTCCAGGCCGATAATATAGTGTGCGCCAGCGCCGGGGCTTTCCAACGAGCCATCCCCGAACGAAATCGGACACGGGAGTCGGGAGCGACAGGCGTTCGACTGGTGCCGGGCAACCGGGTCCAAACGCCCGCCTTGTTAAACACACGTACACCCCAGGCTCGATTCGGAGCGACGGGCACCCGGCTTCCCGGTGTCGGACCGACTCCGTTCAGATACCGTTGGATGCCCCTTGCCCCTGGCTTGCTCTGGCAGCCGGCGCGTGCAGGCCGCCCCCCGCCCCGCCGTCTCAGTGGTCGGAAAGTGGTCTCCAGCCAACGGCTGTACCTCGGCCGGGGAAAGGGGCAGCTACACAAGCCAGGCACTGGTCTGTGCGGGCCCGCCACCCCGTTCGGCTGCCGTTGATCCGGACCGGATCGGACTTTCCCTCCCGAAGTTATGCCCGATAAGCTGCCGCTCACCGGCGGCCCGTCAGCCGCTGCGGGATGGCGACACTTTGCCGAACTTGCCGGGGTCCAGGCCGATAATATAGTGTGCGCCAGCGCCGGGGCTTTCCAACGAGCCCTCCCTGACCGAAATCGGACACGGGAGTCCAGAGCGATAGGCGTTCGACTGCCGGCCGGCCAAACACAGGCAATCCCCCGCCGTTGCGGACCCGCTCCAGGACAACCGGGTCCAAACGCCCGCCTCGTTACACGCACGAAAACACCGGGCTCGATTCGGAGCGACGGGCACCCGGCTTCCCGGTGTCGGACCGACTCCGTTCCGGTACCCTTGGATGCCCCTTGCCCCTGGCTTGCTAGGACAGCCGGCGCGTCAAGGTGGGCCCCCGCGGCTCCGGCTCAGCAGTCGGAAAGCGGTCTCCAGCCAACGGCTGTACCTCGGCCGGGGAAAGGGGCAGCTACACAAGCCCGCTACTGGTCTGTGCGGCCCCGCCACCCCGTTCAGTGGCAGTTGACCCCGACCGGATCGGACTTTCCTTCCCGAAGTTATCCCCGATAAGCTGCCGCTGACCGACGGGGCGGCAGCCGGTACGGGTCGCCGACACTTTCCCGAACTTGCCGGGATCCAGTCCGATAATATAGTGTGCGCCAGCGCCGGGGCTTTCCAATGAGCCCTCCCTGACCGAAATCGGACACGGGAGTCCGGAGCCAAAGGCGTTCGACTGCCGGCCGGCCAAACTCAGGCAACCTCCCGCCGTTGCGGACCCGCTCCCGGACAACCGGGTCCAAACGCCCGCCCTGTTACACGCACGAAAACACCGGGCTCGATTCGGAGCGACGGGCACCCGGCTTCCCGGTGTCGGACCGACTCCGTTCCGGTACCACTGGATGCCCCTTGCCCCTGGCTTGCTAGGACAGCCGGCGCGTCAAGGTGGGCCCCCGCGGCTCCGGCTCAGCAGTCGGAAAGCGGTCTCCAGCCAACGGCTGTACCTCGGCCGGGCCAAGCGGCAGCTGCACAAGCCCGCTACTGGTCTGTGCGGCCCCCCCACCCCGTTCAGTAGCAGTTCACCCCAACCGGATCGGACTTTCCGTCCCGAAGTTATCCCCGATAAGCTGCCGCTGACCGACGGGGCGGCAGCCGCTACGGGACTGCGACACTTTCCCGAACTTGCCGGGGTCCAGGCCGATAATATAGTGTGCGCCAGCGCCGGGGCTTTCCAACGAGCCCTCCCTGACCGAAATCGGACACGGGAGTCCGGAGCCAAAGGCGTTCGACTGCCGGCCGGCCAAACACAGGCAACCTCCCGCCGTTGCGGACCCGCTCCCGGACAACCGGGTCCAAACGCCCGCCCTGTTACACGCACGAAAACACCGGGCTCGATTCGGAGCGACGGGCACCCGGCTTCCCGGTGTCGGACCGACTCCGTTCCGGTACCACTGGATGCCCCTTGCCCCTGGCTTGCTAGTACAGCCGGCGCGTCAAGGTGGGCCCCCGCGGCTCCGGCTCAGCAGTCGGAAAGCGGTCTCCAGCCAACGGCCGTACCTCGGCCGGGCCAAGCGGCAGCTGCACAAGCCCGCTACTGGTCTGTGCGGCCCCCCCACCCCGTTCAGTCGCAGTTCACCCCAACCGGATCGGACTTTCCGTCCCGAAGTTATCCCCGATAAGCTGCCGCTGACCGACGGGGCGGCAGCCGCTACGGGACTGCGACACTTTCCCGAACTTGCCGGGATCCAGGCCGATAATATAGTGTGCGCCAGCGCCGGGGCTTTCCAACGAGCCCTCCCTGACCGAAATCGGACACGGGAGTCCGGAGCGAAAGGCGTTCGACTGCCGGCCGGCCAAACCCAGGCAATCTCCCGCCGTTGCGGACCCGCTCCCGGACAACCGGGTCCAAACGCCCGCCCTGTTACACGCACGAAAACCCCGGGCTCGATTCGGAGCGACGGGCACCCGACTTCCCGGTGTCGGACCGACTCCCTTCTGGTACCACTGGATGCCCCTTGCCCCTGGCTTGCTCGGACAGCCGGCGCGTCAAGGTGGGTCCCCGCGGCACCGGCTCAGCAGTCGGAAAGCGGTCTCCAGCCAACGGCTGTACCTCGGCCGGGCCAAGAGGCAGCTACACAAGCCCGCTACTGGTCTGTGCGGCCCCGCCACCCCGTTCAGTCGCAGTTCACCCCGACCGGATCGGACTTTCCGTCCCGAAGTTATCCGCGATAAGCTGCCGCTGACCGACGGGGCGGCCGCCGGAACGGGACTGCGACACTTTC